>NC_090647.1:255809592-256094592 GCF_040937935.1 Hyperolius riggenbachi | reverse complement strand
GTTTACAAAGTGTATTATACAGGCTGCCTCCTGCCCTGGTGGTCCCAGTGTCCGAGGGACCACCAGGGCAGGCTGCAGCCACCCTAGTCTGCACCCAAGCACACTGATTACTCCCCCCCCTGCCCCAGATCGCCCACAGCACCCATCAGACCCCCCCCCCGCCCACCCCCCAGACCCCTGTTTGCACCCAATCACCCCCCTAATCACCCATCAATCACTCCCTGTCACTATCTGTCAACGCTATTTTTTTTTTTATCCCCCCCCCCTGCTCCCTGCCCCCTCCTGATCACCCCCCACCCCTCAGATTCTCCCCAGACCCCCCCCCCAGACCACCCCCCCCTGTTTACTGTATGCATCTATCCCCCTGATCACCTGTCAATCACCTGTCAATCACCTGTCAATCACCCGTCAATCACCCATCAATCACCCGTCAATCACCCCCTGTCACTGCCACCCATCAATCAGCCCCTAACCTGCCCCTTGCGGGCAATCTGATCACCCCCCCACACCAATAGATCGCCCACAGATCCGACATCAGATCACCTCCCAAATCCATTGTTTACATCTATTCTCTCCTCTAAACACCCACTAATTACCCATCAATCACCCATCAATCACCCCCTATCACCACCTGTCACTTTTACCTATCAGATCAGACCCTAATCTGCCCCTTGCGGGCACCCAATCACCCGCCCACACGCTCAGATTGCCCTCTGACCCCCCCTTATCAATTCACCAGTGCATTAATTACATCTGTTCTTCCCTGTAATAACCCACTGATCACCTGCCAATCACCTGCCAATCACCTATCACCCATCAATCACCCCCTGTCACCCCCTGTCACTGCCACCCATCAATCAGCCCCTAACCTGCCCCTTGCGGGCAATCTGATCACCCACCCACACCATTAGATCGCCCGCAAACCCGCCGTCAGATTACCTCCCAAATGTATCGTTTACATCTGTTATCTTCTCTAAACACCCACTAATTACCCATCAATCACCCATCAATCACCCCCTATCACCACCTGTCACTGTTACCTATCAGATCAGACCCTAATCTGCCCCTTGCGGGCACCCAATCACCCGCCCACACGCTCAGATTGCCCTCAGACCCCCCCCCCCTTATCAATTCGCCAGTGCATTAATTACATCTGTCCTTCCCTGTAATAACCCACTGATCACCTGTCAATCACCTGCCAATCACCTATCACCCATCAATCACCCCCTGTCACCCCCTGTCACTGCCACCCATCAATCAGCCCCTAACCTGCCCCTTGCGGGCAATCTGATCACCCACCCACACCAATAGATCGCCCGCAGATCCGACATCAGATCACCACCCAAGCGCAGTGTTTCCATCTATTCTCTCCTCTAAACACCCACTAATTACCCATCAATCACTCCCTATCACCACCTGTCACTGTTACCTATCAGATCAGACCCTAATCTGCCCCTTGCGGGCACCCAATCGCCCGCCTACACCCTCAGATTGCCCTCAGACCCCCCCTTATCAATTCGCCAGTGCAATATTTACATCTGTTCTCCCCTGTAATAACCCACTGATTACCTGTCAATCACCTATCAATCACCCATCAGTCACCCCCTGTCACTGCCACCCATCAATCACCCCCTGTCACTGCCACCCATCAATCACCCGCTGTCACTGCCACCCATCAATCAGCCCCTAACCTGCCCCTTGCGGGCAAACTGATCACCCACCCACACCAATAGATCGCCCGCAGATCCGACATCAGATCACCACCCAAGCGCAGTGTTTCCATCTATTCTCTACCCTAAACACCCACTAATTACCCATCAATCACCCCCTGTCACTGCTACCTATCAGATTAGACCCCTATCTGCCCCTAGGGCACTCAATCACCCGCCCACACCCTCAGAATGCCCTCAGACCCCAGCCCTGATCACCTCGCCAGTGCATTGCTTGCATCTATTCCCCCCTCTAATCACACCTTGAGACACCCATCAATCACCTCCTGTCACCCCCTAGCACACCTACCCATCAGATCAGGCCCCAATTTGCCCCGTGTGGGCTCCTGATCACTCGGCCAAACCCTCAGACCCCCTTCCGATCACCTCCCCAGTGCATGGATTGCATCTATTTTCCCCTCTAACCACCCCCTGAGACACCCATAATACACCTCCTGTCACCCCCCTAGCACTCCTATCCATCAGATCAGGCCCAATACAACCTGTCATCTAAAAGGCCACCCTGCTTATGACCGGTTCCACAAAATTCGCCCCCTCATAGACCACCTGTCATCAAAATTTGCAGATGCTTATACCCCTGAACAGTCATTTTGAGACATTTGGTTTCCAGACTACTCACGGTTTTGGGCCTGTAAAATGCCAGGGCGGTATAGGAACCCCACAAGTGACCCCATTTTAGAAAAAAAAGACACCCCAAGGTATTATGTTAGGTGTATGACGAGTTCATAGAAGATTTTATTTTTTGTCAAAAGTTAGCGGAAATTAATTTTTATTGTTTTTTTTTCACAAAGTGTCATTTTTCACTAACTTGTGACAAAAAATAAAATCTTCTATGAACTCGCCATACACCTAACGGAATACCTTGGGGTGTCTTCTTTCTAAAATGGGGTCACTTGTGGGGTTCCTATACTGCCCTGGCATTTTAGGGGCCCTAAACCGCGAGGAGTAGTCTAGAAAACAAATGCTTCAAAATGACCTGTGAATAGGACGTTGGGCCCCTTAGCGCACCTAGGCTGCAAAAAAGTGTCACACATGTGGTACCGCCGTACTCAGGAAAGTAGTATAATGTGTTTTGGGGTGTATTTTTACACATACCCATGCTGGGTGGGAGAAATTTCTATGTAAATGGACAATTGTGTGTAAAAAAATCAAACAATTGTCATTTACAGAGATATTTCTCCCACTTAGCATGGGTATGAGTAAAAATACACCCCAAAACGCATTATACTACTTCTCCTGAGTACAGCGGTACCACATGTGTGGCACTTTTTTACACCCTAAGTACGCTAAGGGGCCCAAAGTCCAATGAGTACCTTTAGGATTTCACAGGTCATTTTGCGACATTTGGTTTCAAGACTACTCCTCACGGTTTAGGGCCCCTAAAATGCCAGGGCAGTATAGGAACCCCACAAATGACCCCATTCTAGAAAGAAGACACCCAAAGGTATTCCGTACGGAGTATGGTGAGTTCATAGAAGATTTTATTTTTTGTCACAAGTTAGCGGAAAATGACACTTTGTGAAAAAAAACTATTAAAATCAATTTCCGCTAACTTGTGACAAAAAAATAAAAACTTCTATGAACTCACCATACTCCTAACGGAATACCTTGGGGTGTCTTCTTTCTAAAATGGGGTCATTAGTGGGGTTCCTATACTGCCCTGGCATTTTAGGGGCCCTAAACCGTGAGGAGTAGTCTTGAAACAAAAATGACCTGTGAAATCCTAAAGGTACTCATTGGACTTTGGGCCCCTTAGTGCAGTTAGGGTGCAAAAAAGTGCCACACATGTGGTATCGCCGTACTCGGGAGAAGTAGTACAATGTGTTTTGGGGTGTATTTTTACACATACCCATGCTGGGTGGGAGAAATACCTCTGTAAATGACAATCTTTTGATTTTTTTACACACAATTGTCCATTTACAGAGATATTTCTCCCACCCAGCATGGGTATGTGTAAAAATACACCCCAAAACACATTGTACTACTTCTCCCGAGTATGGCGATACCACATGTGTGGCACTTTTTTGCACCCTAACTGCGCTAAAGGGCCCAAAGTCCAATGAGTACCTTTAGGATTTCACAGGTCATTTTGAGAAATTTCGTTTCAAGACTACTCCTCACGGTTTAGGGCCCCTAAAATGCCAGGGCAGTATAGGAACCCCACAAATGACCCCATTTTAGAAAGAAGACACCCCAAGGTATTCCGTTAGGAGTATGGTGAGTTCATAGAAGATTTTATTTTTTTGTCAAAAGTTAGCGGAAATTGATTTTAATTGTGTTTTTTCACAAAGTGTCATTTTCCGCTAACTTGTGACAAAAAATAAAATCTTCTATGAACTCGCCATACTCCTAACGGAATACCTTGGGGTGTCTTCTTTCTAAAATGGGGTCATTTGTGGGGTTCCTATACTGCCCTGGCATTTTAGGGGCCCTAAACCGTGAGGAGTAGTCTTGAAACGAAATTTCTCAAAATGACCTGTGAAATCCTAAAGGTACTCATTGGACTTTGGGCCCTTTAGCGCAGTTAGGGTGCAAAAAAGTGCCACACATGTGGTATCGCCGTACTCAGGAGAAGTAGTATAATGTGTTTTGTGGTGTATGTTTACACATACCTATGCTGAGTGGGAGAAATATCTCTGTAAATGGACAATTGTGTGTAAAAAAAATTAACAAATTGTCATTTACAGAGATATTTCTCCCACCCAGCATGGGTATGTGTAAAAATACACCCCAAAACACATTATACTACTTCTCCTGAGTACGGCAATACCACATGTGTGGCACTTTTTTGCAGCCTAACTGCGCTAAGGGGTCCAAAGTCCAATGAGCACCTTTAGGCTTTACAGGGGTGCTTACAATTTAGCACCCCCCAAAATGTCAGGACAGTAAACACACCCCACAAATGATCCCATTTTGGAAAGTAGACCCTTCAAGGTATTCAGAGAGGGGCATGGTGAGTCCGTGGCAGATTTCATTTTTTTTTGTCGCAAGTTAGAAGAAATGGAAACTTTTTTTTTTTTTCTCACAAAGTGTCATTTTCCGCTTACTTGTGACAAAAAATAATATCTTCTATGAACTCACTATGCCTCTCAGTGAATACTTTGGGATGTCTTCTTTCCAAAATGGGGTCATTTGGGGGGTATTTATACTATCCTGGAATTCTAGCCCCTCATGAAACATGACAGGGGGTCAGAAAAGTCAGAGATGCTTGAAAATGGGAAAATTCACTTTTTGCACCATAGTTTGTAAACGCTATAACTTTTACCCAAACCAATAAATATACACTGAATGGTTTTTTTTTATCAAAAACATGTTTGTCCACATTTTTCGCGCTGCATGTATACAGAAATTTTACTTTATTTGAAAACTGTCAGCACAGAAAGTTAAAAAAATCATTTTTTTGCCAAAATTCATGTCTTTTTTGCTGAATATAATAAAAAGTAAAAATCGCAGGAGCAATCAAATAGCACCAAAAGAAAGCTTTATTAGTGACAAGAAAAGGAGCCAAAATTCATTTAGGTGGTAGGTTGTATGAGCGAGCAATAAACCGTGAAAGCTGCAGTGGTCTGAATGGAAAAAAAGTGGCCGGTCCTTAAGGGGTAGAAAGCCCTAGGTCCTCAAGTGGTTAAACAGTGCATACTATCCTTGATTCGGTAAGGATAGTAGTGACTTGCTGCTGGTCCAACAATGTAGCAGAAAACAGAGTTTCTCAGTTCTATGCGAGATTACATTGCCACAAATATGCACAATTTATAGTTAAAACAACTGAAAAATATCTTCTATTTGAAGCAGTAACAATTATTTAGGAACCAGATGGTAGGCTGAAACAATACTAGCCATTTATTTAAGCAGAATTAAATCTTACGTCTGTGGGAACCCGAACATGCCTTACCATAGATTAGACTAATTACATCTGACAACCTAATTCGCTTATGCAACAGAAGCCAGATGTTGGGAATGATGATGTTCAGTGGATGTAACTGTGCCAGTGACCTCTTATATCTGGAAGAGGTGCAGGGTTGCCAAATCATTCCTTAAATTATTGACAAGTATAAGGTATGCATGTTCTGGGCTTACTTATTTATATAGTGAGTGCCTCTGCCATTGGGACGCCGCTACAGATCGATCCTCACCAAGACCCCCAGACATTTGAACACTTTCTTTCCCCAAGCTGTTCTCCTACTGAACTCGAGCTACCACCCTTGCAAAGCCCCCCTAGGCGTGCATTGACGCTGCACTACTGCCCAACCATGCTTACCCCCCTTGTAATCTGTTTGATTTTTGCAATCTTTTTAGCTCCTTCTCCCATCTGTGTGAACTGATCTGTATAAAATCTGTATCTGTATACTCCTGCCGTGTGTACCACAAAAAATTCTGAGTGCGACAGTTGGCCTACTTGGCGAATAAAGCTGATTCTGATTCTGATTAAGTGTATCTAACTAGCATATAGCTCATACAGGTCAGTAACCCAAGAGATAAGTTAGCGACACTGAAGTATGGAGGGGTGATCAACTGCAAAATGTTTCCTTATTTAACCTATAGAGAAATAATGGAAAAGTGAGGAAGTGAATGTCAAATGATGACAACTCTACCACACTTGAGGGTGCACAATAACAATTTGAATGGGTTTTAAAACATATCACATTGATTTTTTTTTCCAAAGAAGGTCAGCTGGTGGATTGGTGAATATCTGCTCTGTTGTAGACATGGCTATTGGTAAATGTCACCTCTCATCCCTGGGAAGCCCAATTATCTAGGAATCTGACTACTCTTATGACCTCTGAAACCTAATTTCCTCCATAGTGGTACTGCTGAACATCAACATATTTTAGGTGATAATAAACGGAACCTAAAGTGAGATGGGTGCCATATTTATTTCCTTTAAACCAATATCAGTTGCCTAACTGTCCTGTTGATCTTTCTGGCTGTAGTAGTGTCTGAATCACAAACCTTAAGAAAACACACAGCCAATCCAGTCAGACTTCAGTCAGAAACATCTGATCTGCATGCTTGTTCTAGGTCTATGGCTAAATGTATTAGAGGCAGGGGATATGCAGGTCAGCCAGGCAACTTGCATTGATTAATGGGATATACATACGGCAGCCTCCACATTCTTCACTTTAGGTGTGCTTTAAAGAGAAAAAAGTGCTTCGTTTTTGCAATAATTATTTATAAAGGATTTAGTCAGTGTTTGCCCATTGTAAAATCTTTCCTCTCCCTGATTTACATTCTGACATTTATCACGTGGTGACATTTTTACTGCTGGCAGGAGACAGGAGATGCTGTTTGTTTTTTTTTGGGCAATTGGAAACAGCTGTATACAGTAAACCAGCTGTTATTCCCCACAATGCAATGAGGTTCACAGACATAGACCTCACAGTTTCCTGTGGGAGGGGTTTAACCACAATATCAGCCATACAGTGCCCCCTGATGATCAGTTTGTGAAAAGGAATAGATTTCTCATGTAAAAGGGGGTATCAGCTACTGATTGGGATGAAGTTTAATTATTGGCCACAGTTTCTCTTTAAGTAAAGGATTAAATAAAACTTTTACAGTTAACTATAAAATAAAATGTACTTTTTTAGAACTACTGGTATGTTTCACAAATAAGAAATAAATATTAGCACTTAGTCATAATGGTTATCTGTCATGCTTTCAAGTCTGTTGCCCGGGTTTTGGGTTTATATGAATAATATATCAATGAAAAGTAAATAACAGCAAAAAAAAGTTCAACCACAGCTTTAAACTCAGTATGCCAACATCACTGCATTATGTTCTGGCTAGATGAGAGTGACTGCTTTAAAAAGCTTTCAACACTGTAAAATTGAAGTAAAGTGATACTTTAGATCCATGAACTTCCCAATGCTTTGTAGGTCTTTCTAGCAGTAATGAGTTTAAGGAATGCTGCTTAATCCTTTCTATGCCTCTGGATAATATCAAATGACGTCTGCCAGACATCTAACAATTCCGTAAATCCCAATAACAGCTATAAACAGCATCATTGCCTTAAAAAATAGAAAATGCAGTCAATAACTTCAGGCTCCAAAGCTGTTTTTAAACCTATTCCCTGCCTGTAGCATAAGATACCTTAGTGAGCAGAGTCCCCTGGGAAAGATATTAAAGGCAGCAATTTTCAGAACTGTCTGCATTATAAGCAAATTTGAACTGACAGAGGCCCTTAGGGGCTACACAAGTAATGTGACTGGTGTCCACTGGGGCTAATTCCATTTTTTCCAGAGATACACAATACAGTTTCTCTATTATAAGCTTCACTATGGGTCGTCTCCCTCATTGTGTCCACAGATGACAAAGTATGCCTCTGCCCCATCATAAAACATACAGGCTAAAAACTGGACACACTTGTTTCATTGTGTTCAGTTAGTAATAGTTTTATTTGAAATATATATTTTAAGTAAAAGCGGAATTTTATTGAAAAGAACTTCTTTACTGCATCTTTACTGCTGACAAGGTGAATGACTGTGGGATGTTTTCCCCTCTATTTGCTTAGTAAGCAGTAATATCAGCTGATCTCCCAGAGTGCTCTGGCACAAAAATTGAGTGACATTATCGGTAAGGGCAGGGCAACATTGCAGTACATAGCAATACATTGTTATAAGATGTGATGCTAAAAAACAGGTTAATTAATGTAAAAATTTGTATCTTGAATATTTTGTGTTATGCTATAAGACATTACAGGTGCTCTTAACCTTTTAAGGACCATAGGCTTACACCCCCTTGTGGCCTGTGACCACACTGACCAGCGATTTTTTTTTACCATTCATTGCTCTGCAGCTTTAAGAGCTTGCTGCAGAGCCATACAACTTAGCACACAAATGAAACCTCCACCACCACCAACAACAACAGAGCTTTCTGTTGGTGGGCTCTGATTGCTGCTGTAGGCTTCATTTTTTATATAAATGTATTTTGTTTTTAATAAATTAATCTATTTTATATTACCCCCCTCCCCACCCCTTCCTCTCCCAACAGCCAATCCCAGCGATCCTCTCTCATAGGCATCAGCCTATGAGAGGGGATCACATTTGAAGCCTCCCCAGGGGACAGCCGAGTGACACGGCTGTCCCCAGTACAGCGCTGCCATAGATCACAGCACTGTACAACGTAAATAGATGGCAGTTTCACCGTCTAACAGTCTGATATCACCGATGGGAGGCTGTTGACCGAGCAGAGCTCCGTCACTCAAGTGGGGATGTGCGCACATCAGCGTGTGCGATCCCCTGCAATCTCCTTCCGCAGGACTTGACGCTAATCGGCATTACGTGGTCCTAGGGGAGCCACCTTGCGGCTGCTGATCGGTGTTAAGCAGTTGTAAAGTGGTTAAACACTTTCCATTATTATGCTGGACTATGTCTGATTTTGACGTTCCCCATAGCACCAATGCTGGACATAGATCAACATAGGAAAAAGTGTCTGCCACTAGATGGCAGAGCTGCCAATACATCTGGTCCAGCGACATCATGTACAATTAGGAGTATTGGACTATGTCCAATACTCCTATCACCTCCAGGCCATCTTGCCCACCACCGTGCCCATTTCCCCACCTGCTCCACTGCATTTTGTCCAATCACAGGGGCACCACTGTCAGATCTGGTTCAGCATGGCATATCCCTATTTTGATCAAAATATGGGAAAAAGTCTGACACTTTGATGCTCTCTAGCAGCATTCAGTGCCGAGTAATAATTCAATTACACAAGTTCGAATGTAAAGGGGCGGAGATACAGTATGCGAGCTGGTGCTGGACCGGTCCCACCACCACTGATGTTGCGTTTCCCCCGCTCGCTCCCAGCACCCTGGAAAAAAACAGGCACTGGGAGGGCCGTTAGTGATCTGGAAAAAGAATTGGAGAGAGTTAAAGGATACCTTAGTCCTAAAAATATGGCAAAAATTGTGCCCTGTGTGTGTAAGGGGAAGTTTACCGCCTTGCATCTCCCTTGCCCCAGTGTCAGCCTCCATTTCTCTGCAAAGCAGCCCGTTCTGAAGTCCTGGTCAGCTCATGCACTGTATTTCCGCAGGAGCACACACACACACTCCCAAGGGAAGACATACCCGGCGCATGGGCCCTCTGACTCGGACCCTACTACGCTGTGCATGCATAGTATGTCCACTTGGGCACCTTGTGAACCCCCTCTCCGCCTACCTCAAGTTCAGTGCACGCATGGGCCAGGTATGTCTATATGCGGGAGTGCGCTTGCTCTCCCATGGACATACAGCTTATACACCGACCCAACTGACTAGGGCTTTGGAAGAGCTGCTCTGTAGGGAAACAGAGGCTGACGCCGGGACAAGTAAGGTGTGGTAGACCTCCCAAGGTGTCATTTTTGCCATAATTTTAGGACTAAGGTATCTTTTAAGACATCAGTCTGAAAGAAAGCTATCAATATGTATTTTAAATAATTGTAGAAAACATTTGAACTAATTTTGATGTGAAATCACAAATACTTCCAGGGTCATGCAGAAAGTGTCAGTCACTTGCTTTTAGCTGCCACGCAAAGTAGTCTTACAGTGTAATTTAAAGAGAACCTGTAAATTAAAAAAAGTGCCCCTGAGCGGTACTTACCTCGGGAAGAGGAAGCCTCTGAATCCTATCAAGGCTTCCCCCATCCTCCTCCGTCCCCCTGTGGCAGCGCTAGAGACCCCTGAATGGTGGGCATGTAAATATTTACCTTCCCGGCTCAAGGGTAGACACAGTAGAGGCTCTCGGCTTGGGCCAAGGCAGAAATAGCTGATCCCAATTGGGTCCGCTCTACTGTGCAGGTGCAAGTCACAGTAAAGCGGACCCGATAAGGCTCAGCTATTTGCACCTTAGCCCATCGGGGAGCCTCTTCTGCGCCTGCTCTGATGGTAAATATTGCAGGCGCTAATTAATCCTGCACCACACATGAAAATGTGTCTGTTGTGGAGGGGGGGTGGTCTAGCGCTGCCACTTTGGGATGGGAGGAGGACGGGGGAAGCCTCAATAGGATCCAGAGGCTTCCCCCTCCTGAGATAAGTACCTCCCAAGGGCACTTTTTTATGTTACAGAGCCTCTTTACGGCCTCTGTCACATTACTTGCATTGCTGTCCACATAGAAGGCAGACATGCACAAACCTGAGAAGTGCATAGACTGCACTGTCTGATGTTCACACTGCATGCGTTGTGTACTAGTCCGGTACTCAAATGCATGCTGCAGTCATTTTTGGGAAAAACGAGTTGCGTTCCAATCGCACGGCCATCTGTGTGTGATGGTGTAAACGAGGCCTAACTTCCAAAACTTCCAACTGTCAGGTTAACCTCTTTTCTCCCTGCACTGCTTGTCACATGGCCAGTAACTTTTTATCCAGCAGTATTGTTCAGTAGCTTTAACATGAATTTCTCCAACCCATAGGTGAAGAGTGTGATGCTACAACAGCTACTACAAGAAAGGGACTGTAAACCTTGTAAAAAGATATACACGGCTATGCTTGAGTTTACCTCCACTTAAACAATCCATTGAATTACTATACTAAGTTTCTCATTGCACAGTTGTTGCTAAAGTATTTTGGGCTGTTTGATTAAATTAGGACCATGATTTAATAAACGTTCCACCTGAGTTCTCTTACACAATATATTTTCACTTCATATCAATAAAATACCAATTCAGTCTTGAGAAAGCAAAACCTAATGTACTCAGTAGAAGTTTAACCCCAATTAACTTTCATTATTAATTTTGTTATATATGTTTTGTAGTGTTTCACTTTCTTGATGTTGAAATGTTATTTTGTAGCTAAGATGATAAAATATCTCCTGTAAGAAAACTGAGAGGAAAAACAGTTTCATTAATTGTGGTGAAAAGTGTCATTGTGTGGCCAATAACTACAATCACCATCATTGTGCAAGAACTCAAAATACACTTATTAGTTATCAGCTGGTATTAAGGTTCAGTATCCTACTTACTATAAACTGCTAGAGTAGACCATTTGTATATAATGCCCGTACGAAAAGCCTAATTTTATTTAATTTTTACTGCTGGATAAACCATTTAGAATTTGGCTGCCTGTACACATCCTTCAACGTTCAAGATATAACACAGTTTCATGAAAGTTTACATACAAAGAATAACCTGCAGATGGCACAAGCGTCTTGTATTTCATTCATCCCCATCTCAAACACTACTGCAGCCTCATAGAGCTGTGCCACTGACAGAAATCTAAACTATGTTCATTCAAATTTTAAAAAGTACCGGTACGCAAATATAAAATGCATAAAAATAATCAAGCTATAATTGCCAAGGCCCACCTAAACGACTCCCAAATTATATTTCAGATTACAGGAAATCCTCACAGCAAAGACCTTGCTAGTATTGTTAATGTGATAGATCAGACTGAAAACAACATATGACTGCACATGACAGCATCAGACTGTGTAGAATTTTTATGTTTTTTCATCCAAGTCTTTGTCCTGCGCCTGTTCTGTACTGCATGAGACTGCATGTTATTTGGGAAAGCATAGTTTACCAATTGATTTATGAGGACATTTTAACCCTTTCTGGACCAGCACCCTCTGCCCCCTTAAGGACCAGAGGGTGCTGGTCCAGCAAACCACGCTTCCCGACGAATCGCCGCAAGTTACCGTCGCTCCCGCCGTACATGCCGCTCTGTCCCCGCCACAGGCTGCTCTCTCTGCCGTTGCTACGACGGTAGAGCGCTGTGCGCCGGTCAGGAGCCGCTTTCATTGGCTCCTGACCCTGTCACTCCATGTAAGCCAATGGGATTGGCTTACAGGAATGACAGGGCCAGGAGCCAATGAAAACGGCTCCTGCCCGGCTCACAGTGCTCTGCCGTCATAGAGGCGGCAGGGCAGCTGATTGCGGCGGGGGCAGAGCGGACCGAGCGATGTGGACGGGCTGTGGCGCGCGGTCAATGGGACGTAGAGTTTAGGTCCTGTCAGGACCGCAGCGCCCCCTGCCCGACGTAGATTTGCACTTGCTCGGTCCGCAGGTAGTTAAGGAAGTGAGGGTGGTATCGGTTATTACTATAAACGTATTTTAAAAAATGGCTACGATAATGATGCTAAATACTGTTTATACTTTTGACATAAAATGCGCCTACAATGATAATGGAAAATTGGTTATATCCTTTCAAAATAAAAGCTACAATGATCTCACCGAATACCGTTTGTATGAAAATCTGTCTGCAACAATGATGCTAAATACCAGTTATGTCTTTGATATAAAATGCTGCTACAATTATCACACCAAATACCAATTATATACTTCAAAACTTGCAGCAACAATCTCACTGAATACAGTGGTAAAGGTTAGGTGCAGGAGGGGTAAAGGTTAAGGCACCACCATGGGGGGTTAAGGTTAGGCACCACCATGGAGGGTTAAGGTTAGGCAACACCATGGGAGGATTAAGGTTAGGCACCACCATACCTCTTGGCCCCAGACCTTAACTCCCTCCTCACACGGGTTCCCGACTGCCTGTCCGCTATTTCCTCTTTCATATCCTCTCGCTTCTTAAAACTTTAATATGAATAAAACTGAACTAATAGTCTTTCCACCATCCCTGTCCACCTCTTTGCCTGATATTAAAATAAATGTTAACAACACGTCTATAACTGTAACCACGGTGCTTAGGGGTAATATTTGATTCTTTTCTCTCATTTACTCCTCACATTAACTCCCTAACCAGCTCCTGCCATCTCCAACTCAAAAACATAGTACGTATCCGACCTTTTCTCTCCCATGACACAACCAAAATGTTAGTACATGCTCTTATTATATCTCGATTGGACTATTGCAATATATTGCTTGGTGGACTTCTAACTAACAGACTAGCACCGCTCAATTCTGTACTGAACTCTGCTGCTCGACTTATTCATCTCTCCTCTCACTCTTCCTCTGCTGCTCCTCTCTGTCAAGCTCTTCACTGGCTAGTGGCTACCAATTAATGAGAGGATTCAGTTCAAACTCTTAACCCGAACCTACAAAGCTCTCCACAATCTCTCTCCCCTGTACATCTCCTCACTAGTCTCCAGATACCAACCCAACCGCAATCTCAGATCTGCACATGAGCATCTTTCATCCTCTTCTACAATTACCTCCTCACATTCGCGTATACAAGACTTCTCACGTGCCTCACCCCTCCTCTGGAATGCCCTTCCACAGCACATCCACCACTCTCCCACCTTTGAAATCTTTAAACGCTCCCTCAAAACCCACCTTTTTCGACAAGCATATTTTCTAGCTTAGGCCATGCACCCACTAAATAACCTAATTGCGCACTGCCTGTACATATACTGTATACTTCCCCCACCTCTTGTTTCCACCCTATTCCTTTAGATTGTAAGCTCGCAAGGGCAGGGCTCTCACCATTTTGTGTCATGGAATGTTATTAATTTAATTTAATTGCTTGCACTCTGTTAGACATGTTAAATCAAATTGAAATCAGCAGTGCTGTATTTTGTATCAGTGTTCATATTTGAAGTATATCATTGTCTGTATCATTATGTATCCCTTGTTTGTTTTCTTACATTGTACAACGCTACAGAATATGTTGGCGCTTTATAAATAAATAATAATAATAATAATAAATAATAATAGGGAGATTAAGGTTAGGCACCACGATAGGGCTTAAGGTTAGGCACCACCATGTGGGGTTAAGGTTAGCCACTACCATGGGGTGGCTAGGGTTAAGCACCACCATGGAGGCTTAAGGTTAGGAACCACCACAGAGGGTTAAGGTTACGGATATTTTACTATCGGAATTAACTTGTAGAGTATCGATAATTTTACAAATATTCTAATAGTATCTATAACTAGTAGAATATCGGTAATTTGACTGATATTCTAATAGCAGCTATAACTAGTAGAATATTGGTCATTTTACCAATATTCTAATAGCGGCTATATCCGGCACCCTTTTACAACAGAAAATGGTTGTATTACAGGGTCTTTTTGGCTATATCTTGAGGCCTTTCCTCAGTGATATCCGGAGCCCTTTTATAACCAAAACACACTTTTCTCTGCTATATCTGGTACCTTATCACTTTTCTTGGCTATATCCAACACCGTTTATAACAGAAATCCCTTTTCTCAACTAAATCCTGTTCCCTTTTATAATAGAAATCTTGTTTTTCCAGCTATAATACTGTGCCCTATCACTTTTCTCTGCTATATCCGGTGCCCTATAACTTTTCTCAACAATAGCCGGCACCCTTTTAAAACAGAAATCACTCTTTTTTTGTCTATATCCAGTGCTCTGTATCACTTTTTTCGGCTATATATATCCAGCACCCTTTTATAACCAAGATCACTTTTCTTGCCTATATCCAGCACTTTTTTAAAACTGAAATCACTTTTTTTTGGCTATATCCAGAGTCCTATCACTTACCTTTGCTATATCCAGTGCTCTCTATCACTTTTCTCGGCTATATATATCCGGCACCCTTTTATAACCAAGATCACTTTTTTTGCCTATATCCAGCACCCTTTTAAAACTGAAATCACATTTAAAGGCGACATCAGGCGTCCTTTTTTCCAGGTGCCCTTTTAAAATGATTGCGTGAGCATCTCTGTAAAGCTTATCGAGGGATGCAGTAAAGTAATATATTTTCATGTACTAGTGGGTAAAAAGCAGAACTATTTGTGTCTTAGGGCTCGTTCACACTTGAACAGGAATCGCGCGATTCCCGCTCAGCGCAAAATGCTAGCGGTTTTTAGAAACAGCTAGCTCATGTAAGCCAATGGCAGTGTTCTCACTGCCGCATTTGCGGTTAGCGTTAACCGCAACCGTGTGACATGCAGCGTTTTGCCAGCGATTTGCAATCGCAATTAGCATGCATAGCTTGATACTGATTCATGCAGATTGATTGTGGTGTTGGAATCTAATTATTTGGTACTTACAGCCCAGTTCAAGGGAAAAAAATGGATTGTGTGGTAAAGTGCTTCATTGCTTTCCCGTGTCTCCACTTGTGAGAATTTCCATCACTTCCTGTCCCTAAAGGAAGTTTGAATATGTGACAGAAATAACAACAAATTAAACTTTTTACAAATCTTTTATTGAACATGCTAACAGGTCAGAACTGTGACATTTTGGCCTGGGAGGGAAACACAACCAAGTCGCCCTTGAACAAGCTTTATAGGGAAGGAAGAGTGCAGAGAAAAGTGAGTGGTGCATCAAATGTCAAATATAACACAAGAAGTTCCAGTGCCCCAGCTTTGCAATGCTCACTGGTGCAATACATACTTTTCATAGCGGTGTTGTGTCTGAACTTCCCACAGAATATTTTACAGTTTTCTAACCTAACCACTGATGGTGGAGGGATCACCTCGAACAGTGTTTATGGCCACCTATGGCGGTTGTCAAATATAGGGAGCCATCTCTTACTGCTGAGCAATTTTGTGGGCCACCTAAGATTGCTGGCAGCTATTGAGAGCCATCTCTAAGGGCCTGACCCCACTTACGCAGTTGTATCTGCTTTTCAGTTACACATGAATGTTGGAGATGCTGAAAAGTGGACAAAAGCAGATACAACTGTGTCAGTGGGCTCAGGCCCTTACAGCTGGTAAGTATTGGGGCCACATGACTCCTGACAGATATTGGGGCCATCTGTGACTACTTACTGATATCAGAGGCCAACTATGACTGTCAACAGATATTGGCTACCACATCTGACTCCTGACCTATACTGGGGGTCATTTATGACTGTCAGCAGATAGTGGAGGTCACCTATGACTGCTGGCTAATATTGTGACCGTTGACCAAACTTGGGGGCACTATGGCTGATGGCAGATATTGAGAGCCATCTATGACTGCTAAAAGAGCCTGAAGGGCCTCTTGTGATGGCTGGTCAAGGTGGGTGCGTGTGTGTATGTGTGTGTGTGTGGGGGGGGGGTAACGCTGTAAGTGATTTTATATAGAGGGACTGATAAGGACTACCAGGCCACACTGAGCTTGACGCGCACAAATAGTGAGGGTTAATATTAGTGTGCGCTTGCTGTGCATGGCTCTGCCAGCATAGCGTGCACCCTTAACTTACGCATGATCCTCCTAACTGCCGCATGATGTGCTCGTAGCATGACTGTTGTACTCCACTAGTATGGCGGTTACTGTAAACAATACCAAACATAACCAAGCATGCATGCCTATTATTACTGGCTAATTGGTGCCCACGCATGCTCACTGCTTTTCCGTGAGCCAGTGTAACTTGGGGAAGTCAGCTGTACCTGCTAAGCAGGAATGGACCATGAACATTTCTTTACAAGCCTTCTCAGTGGCTTACTGGTAGCCTAAACTCTGTGAGTACTTTTCTCTACCTATTAGAATTCTTTCTTGCTTGAAATACTACACTTAGGAGCTCCCGTTTTTGTATCTTTTGAGGTTATTGGAGACTGAAATGGTTCTTCAAGTGGCAATGCAAGCATAATGAAGCAATTATATGGATTTTAATAACTGTCTTTGATACTGTGATTAAACAATCTGATAATTCAAACACAGCTTTTGCTGAATCCTTGAGTCTTGAACTTTCATAGCTTTTGCTATTAATATACGGTACATACACATTAATTATTTTAGTGTACTTTTGACCAGATCTACATGAGCACCAGTGTTCCGTCTGCACAGTTCAGAAAAGGCTTAACATCTTGTGTTTTTTCCCATAGGAAGGAGATGTTGCAAAGGCGTTTTATGGCTGACGGAACTAATTTAGTGCAGAATAGGCAGTAAGCTATCTTTAGATAAATGCTAATGAGAATGTGACTGCTCTACTCGCTATGCTGAGAGGGAAGGTCAACAGCTAATAAATCCAGTTAACAAGGCAATCTGAACTACACTTCAGCTTAACATTGTTCCAACATATAGTCATTACTGTCAGAGGACGATTAAATAAAAGCAGGTCAAATAACAGAAATAGAGACACCAGAGATACAATCGGCTTTTAAAAGTAAAATATTTGCATCCACATAGCATATTTCATTTCTATTATCCTTATACACGCTATTGATTTACTGCATTTAAATATATCTAGCCCCTGATCCTGTAATTGGAATGTTAGCTTGTATAACCTTTGCCCCCACACTTGCAAGTGGTTTGTTATATTATGTTTCACATAGTAGAAGAAGGTCAAATTACTTACATGTTATATTTCCAACTCATTTGTTTACCTAAGCACTTTATTGAACAGCAGTGATTAACATTCTCTGACTATCCACACCATGCAGCGGCTCTGATAATAAAGTGGACCTGCCATTAGACAAACACTGCAGAGGCAAAGCAAAGTTCAAGTCAAACATTTATGTTTCTTATAAACAGCTTTGTTTAAATGTAAAGAAGAGCATGCATACAGGTTGGTACATAACTATGCTACAGCTACTCACTTTTGGAACCCTCCCAATGGGGTCGGCAATAAGTGACCTTACTAGTTGTGTCCAGATAGCACTGCTAACCTTCATAATTACTCACTGTGTCTAAGTAATTCTTCATAAATATATGCATTTTATTGGAAACAAGCACAAAAGGAGGTGCAAACCTAATTTGGGTTGGGTAATGTATGTCAAAAAATCAGCAAATTACCATTAGTGAACTTGCAGTATATTAATACAGGAGATTAAAATGAAAGTAGTGGTCTCTGTGACTATTGAGGTGCGGGCTCCCTACTACCATTTTCTTTTTGGTGTTGTTCCTCTATGCTTAAACTGTTCCTTGACATTTTATGTTACATGTTTATAACTTTTAACATTTCTGTTTGTTCACATTTGATTGTTGTATTTTGAAAATTATACATCTTTGTATTATCTTGGTGGGAGGCAACTTTCCATCACACCTGACCTTTCTCCTGCCCAGGGATCCCCTCCCCTTGCGGGTTGGACCCTAGGGTGGGACTAATTAGGTTTTTCCATATATATATGTTCATGCTGCCATTATGCAATTAGCTTTAATTAAGGACTGATTCTTGTCCAAAACATGTCAGCTATGTAATGCTTATGGTATGTTAATGTACGGATGTGTAATAAAGGATTGGACCTCTAAGGCAAGTGCAGACCTTCCTTCCTACTTTCATGCAAAGTCAAAGATGGGTGTCTAGTCTAGACCTGACTGGGACCACCCGGGGAGGGGGGGAGGGTGTATAATCTTTATAATCTTGCCAAATGTGGGCAATTCCAGTACTCACTGATGGTGTGAAAGTCGAACATGAGCCTCCTCGGGTAGATCCCAGCATGGCACACAATAGGAGGAACACAATGGGAGCTGGTCAAAGCAAGAACACACCTTGGTGCAGTGCCTGTAAGATGGTGCTGAGTCCCAGCAAAGAAACATATTGAGGAACCTATGTCTGACATCAGGACCAGTTCCCATCAGCAGTTTTCAAAGAGTTCTCCCATTTGTCTTAAGGAACTGATTAACAGCCTATGTTCCACTCTCCAGCAAGACGTTGTAGAGGCTAACAAAAAAGTGATATAGAATTTCAAAGTAGCTATGTGAGATGTGATTCATAGACCAAAGAACTTCCTGGCTTAAGAGAGTATTGACGCTGTGACAAGATGGTCATGAAGATGAAATGGGCAGGATTGATCAATCTTAAAAATAAGACAAGAAGAGAAAAAAAAAGAGCCTGCAGAAGTAATATGTAGATCCGTGGGATTCCTGAAGCTGTTACAGAATCAGATTTGACTGCAACCATCTCAGCTCCCCTACAAGAATAGTGTACAAAATACCTCCTGTCAGACTGGAAATGGACAGGATCCATAGAGCTTTGACCTGTCTTCTGCCAAATGGCCCCTCCAACCATGATATCATCAAATTTTACTTCTGAACCACAGAATTACTTTTGAAAGTGCATAGTTTAAGGAATCACTGTCTCCATTCAAGGCACCCCATATCAGATATTTGCTGACTTATCACAGGTAACCCTCACTCTGGAAATCCTACAAGACAAGGGGATTTCCTTTCACCTGGCCTTTCAGTTATCGGACAGGCAGCCAATGATCCACTCTCCACCTGAGTCAAAGGACCATTTGGCTACCCTCAGCCGCCTTGTGCCTGATCTCACAACACAGCCCCTGTTGACTCAGAAGAAGCCTGCTTAACTTTTTTTTTGTTTTGTTTTACACAATAGCTCCAAGAGCCTTCTTCCTCTATTCTGAATGTCTTTTTTATGACCTACAATCCAAAGGCCTTCTGCCTCTACTGTGAAGTCTAAATAATGTTTAAAAAAGAGTAGACCACTCCAAGAGTCTTCTGGCTCTGATGTGATATCAAGCTTTTTTGTTGTTAAGAGGATCCCTCCAAGGGCATGCTGCCTGCTCTGTCCTGAGGCCTGGCTAATTTTACATTCTGAGAGGAATTATCTTTTTACAGTTTGCCCACTGCAAAAATTGCCAATAATTTAACAGTTACATTACATTACAAGCACAGTATTAAGAAATAATTTAACAATACCCAATATACTGTATGCATAGTATGCATTACTCTAACAATGTTCACATTAGCTAGGTATCACAGTCATGCTACCCAGACGATGTACTGTACATAATAGAAAATTGCTGTGCTTCATCCATGCTCCAACCCTAGCAATCGTTATTGAATATGGCCTTTAGAGACATGATAGAAAATTCTATGGAGAACATACCTCATACCTGCCAAGACACCCACTTATCTAAACAACAAATGAAAGGGGAAAGCTTTGACATGCATTTACTCTCCCTTCCCATTGACTTTAATCACTTCCCCTCCCCCGGGAGGAGTAACTACGTCCCTGCAAAATGCCACAACTCTGTGCCCTCCCGCTGCCCCCCCCCCCGCTCGTCGTCCTGCGCTCAGTACCACCGCTCATTATCGCTGATCGTTAGCCGCTAGATCAATGAATAGGAACACAAATCCCGTTCATTGATCTAAGTCCCCTTGTGAATGGCCGCAGCCGTCTATTCAGATGGCTCTGCCATTCATAAATCCCGTCCACGTAGTGCTTCCATTTCCGTACTAATAGTACGGTAAGCTGAAGTCACCACTGAGGACGTCTTGTGGCCAAATTGTAATATTACATACCCCCCTTTTTTTAGTTTATGATCCCTAGTTACCTTTTTTTTCTTTTTAAAATTAACCCCTGACCTCCCATACTCCCCTAAAGTTACCTTTTTTTTTATTAAAAAAAAATTACAAATAAAAAAATACATAAATAGTTACCTTAGGGACTGAACTTTTTTAATATGTATATAAAAACTGTATACTACAATAACTTTATAAATTATGGGCTTGTAATTAGAGATAGACCCAAAACTGAAAAAAAATGCACCTTTATTTCCAAATAAAATGTTGGCGCCATACACTGTACTAGGCTTAGCAATAACCGAGACAATGGGCAAATAAAATGCGTGGGTTTTATTTACGGTATCATGTTTTACTTTGAAACTATAATGGCTGAAAACTGAGAAATAATGAATTTTTCAATTTTTTTGTTATTATTCCCATTAAAACTGAGTAAGAATAAAATAATTCATTGTGATAAGTAGTAATAAAGTTATAGGTGAATGAATGGAAGGAGCGCTGACGGGTGAAAATTGCTCTGTTTTTTAAGGGGAAAAACTCTTCGAGGTGAAGTGGTTAATATGCAACTCACTTGAAATTCAGCACATCAGTACATGCTATGTTTCACCACTTAAGCCCGAAGGGTTGAAATTTTTTTACATCCGAGCAACTTTCACCTCCCATTCATTTGCCAATAACTTTATCACTACTCATCACTATGAATTGATCTATATCTTGTTTTTCCCACCATCAATTAGGCTTTCTGTGGGTGGTACATTTTGCTAAGAGGCACTTTACTGTAAATGCATTTTAACAGGAAGAATAAGAAAAAAACTGAACAAATGCATTATTTCTCAGTTTTCAGCCATTATAGTTTTAAAATAATACATGCCTCCATAATTAAAACTCACGTATTGTATTTGCCCATATGCCCCGGGTATTACACCGTTAAAATTATGTCCCTATCACAATGTATGGCGACAATATTTTATTTGGAAATAAAGGTGCATTTTTTCCGTTTTACGTCCATCACTATTTAGAAGCCCATAATTTATTAAATAATATTGATATACTCCTTTGACATGCATATTTAAAAAGTTCAGACCCTTAGGTAACTATTAATGTTTTTTTTTTTTTTTATTATTGTAATTTTTTTTTTTTTTTAATTTAAACTTGTATGTGGGTATTTTTTGGTGTGGGAGGTAAACAGGGTTTTTTTAATGTATTTAAATATATTTATCTAATACCAAGTGTGTTTTGGGTGTAATTTGCTATTTGGCCACAAGATGGCCACAATCAAAAAGTCCTGGGAGCGATCGATCTCGCTCTCAGGCAGAAGAAAGGAGACCAGAGCTCAGAAAAGCCGCAGCGTCTGAAGAGACGCTGTCGGCTTTTCTCCGGGGGGGTCCGATCAGCGAAAGGGATTTATAATCCCTTTCACTGATCGGTGGGCTAGCGGCCATCAGCGGGGGCGCGCACGGGGGGGCCCGCGGGAGGGCGCGCGACCCGCGGGAGTGCGCGCAGCCCAACTGGACGAAAATTTTCGTCCAGTTGGGCTTAAGTGGTTAAAGAGAACCTGAGGTGGGATTTTATTATGTTAGTGGGGCACAGAGGCTGGATGTGCACACTAACACCAGCCTCTGTTGCCCCATGGTGTGCCTCTAAGACCCCCCTGCATGCTGCTATACCCCCCGCAGTGCTGGCGACACGCAGCGTGTCGCCAGCACAATGTTTACCTAAGCGCTGTCTGTCAGTGCCGCTCCGCTGCCTCCTCCGCTGCCTCCTCCGTATCGGCGCTACCCGCCGTGTCCCTTCCCTCCGGCTGATTAATGGAAAGTGATGCGGGCAGGTAGCGCCGATACGGAGAAGGAGGCGGGAGAGCGGCGCTGACAGACATCGCTTAGGTAAACATTGTGCTGATGACACGCTGCGTGTCGCCAGCACTGCGGGGGGTATAGCGGCACGCAGGGGGGTCTTGGAGGCACACCATGGGGCAACAGAGGCTGGTGTTAGTGTGCACAACCAGCCTCTGTGCCCCACTAGCATAATAAAATCCCACCTCGGGTTCTCTTTAAATTATTTTACAGAAATCACAGTCAGCCAGGAAAAAACAACTGTACATGTATACAATCAAAATTGCCAAAGCCTCTTTCAAGGTCCTTCAAAAATGCTACAGTTTCAGGTAAGAGGTTACAAACCATTACACCTGTAGGCTTCTGAATTAAAATGTAGAATTCTGCACTGAGTTTCAGTTTATTTCAAATACATTTCCAATGTTTCTAATATGAATTGAATAATCAACAAAAGTGCTTTTTTGGCCCTGTAGCAGCAGTCTTGTAGTACTTAGGTTCTCAACGTGTGGTACGCGTACCCCAGGGGGTACTTCTGATGGTTCCAGGTGGTACTCAGGATTGATATACTTAACCAAGCATAACAAATTTAGAGTTTTAGAATATGATAAATCATATTTAAACAACACCAAATTAGTGTTTTAGCTAAGTAAAAGTAATAGTACATGCTTGGAAATTGTTTAGAACCAATTATCATGTACTACGATTAAATATATATTTGTCAAGGGGTACTTGTGGTAATGTTTACTATGCTAGGGGCTGCTTGGTAAATACAGGGTTTTAAAAGGGGTACATACCAATAAAATGTTGAGAAACACTGTAAGTACACTCCACAGCTTTGTAAGTACAAGAACAAGCAAATTCTTCCAGGTGGAACCCGCTTATCCTTTTGTCCATGGAAGAGTTCTGTTTTCTTGGCAGCTATAAGACACATTATTTCTTTTATAGTTACCCCTCAAGCTACTTACCAGTGTTTGAAAATATAGAAATAACCAATTGCAGTGCTTGTTGATAAATTATATATAGAGGCTGTAAAAAGGTCTGTGGGGTTATTCCTACCCACCACAAAAAAACTGAATAGGATTGGAAAGATGAACTCTTACGCCAGAAGACAAATAATATTGTACTTACTTTAATTCACTACAAACATAAACACTCTTAAAACTCTTAAAGGTCATAAATATCACACAGAGAATCACAGAGAGATTACATAAGGACCACAAATCATGCTGCATACTGTTGTACATCAACAAACTGCTTGTCTCTGTATTCCTGCCCCGTAACTCAAACCAGGCCACTGGAGGGGACATCACTGTTATCTCAATGGCATCCGCCATACTCTGATGGGCATAGTAACTCAGTTCATCTATATTGCAGTTTGCAGCCTGCATATACCGAATTAATAGGCAATACAGCGCGCTTCCGTACTGAACGGTTACTTTGCCAGCCAGAGTCCCCATAGTAACCGCTCAATATGGAAGCATGGTATATTGCCTATGAATTCGGTATATGCAGGCTGCAAACTGCAATATAGATAAACTGAGTTACTATGCCCATCAGAGTACTCCGGGCAGATGCCATTGAGATAACAGTGATGTCCCCTCCAGTGGCCTGGTTTGAGTTACAGGGTAGGGATTCAAAGATGAGCAGTTTGCTGATGTACAATGATATGCAGCATGATACATGGTCCTTATGTGATCTCTTTGTGATTCTCTGTGATATATTTGTGATTTGTAAGAGTTTTAAGAGATTTTATTTTTGTGGTGATAAAAAGTAAGTACAATATTTTTTGTCTTTGGAGCAAGAGTTCATCTTTTCAATCTTATCAGTGTCAGGTCGTTTATAGGACAATAATTACAAATGTTATTACTATTCAACGCCAAACATATTAGCTTTCAGAGTTTTTCTATCATGTAAGCATGCGCTTATGTCTAAATATTTTCTTTCTCATCTGGATGTGCTTAGCATTGCCAAACAGTGGACCAAAAAACCTCTTCCCTCTTCCAGCTGCTGCTTTCACACTTCATTAACCTCTCAAAAATAGTAGGTGCAACCTGGTGGGCACTAGGCAGCTACAAGTCCAACGGCCGTTGTGGGACACACTGGTGAACACCCTTGGTCACTTAGATTCTGCACCCCAGGCATCCCTCACCTCAGGGAATCAGGATCCCTCACCTCAGTAGGAAGGTCAAAAGAACGCTTGAAGACATAATTTTTGGTACCCACTCTTGTCTATGCTGTACATGTCTGGCTTTAAATAAGATGATTATGATGTTATAAAATGAAGTTTCAGTAACAAACATCTTGGTTTAAAGTGGTTTGAGCATAATGAGAAGCTTGGGAGGGATATGTGTGACATTATTTTCCCCTTAATGCATAAGAGGAATTCTTGCAGTATTACTGCAGAGCACATCAAGTGTAACTATAGGGCAGTTTGAGAATTGCTTGCCTGTTTTCTCTTGAGTACACACTTGAAATTCCCATAGATGTCATTATCTGGCTGAAAGAGAACTGCTAGTTTAATAGAATGATATAAAGGATTCTGTATTATTACTATTGTTAGGGTATATGAAAAGTTACAGTGCAAAAACACAGTTAATCTACTTCCACAGACTTTAAATATTCTTCTTGGTGTTGTAAATCATAAAGGGAGCAGTCTATGAGTTGCTTAGATAATTAGGACATATTATATTGTATAACTTTGTTAACTGGAAGAACTGTTTTCGTAACTTACTGTTGTTCATTGCAGTTTAATATCACATTGGGGAAATGCAATACACAACTAATCGACATCAACGGAAGACGCTACTTCAAGTTAATGTTGCCATATAGATAAATTTTTCCCATTAGCTTTTGCAAAATGACTCTTAATAATGCTACAATCCCAGAATGGCCATTGTGGAGAACGATATATTTGGTTCTATAGCCAGTGTAAAAGCAAATTAAAGCAAGACCTGAACTGCAATGCAAATTAGATTTGTGGTTGAGTGGAATTGATTCTTTTGAGACTTAATTAATCACGCTGCTTAATCACTGTAACCTTTAAAAACAGCACTCTTGACCAAAACTGCAGGGCAAAGGCACATTCACATACTATCTTTCTCTTGCAGAGGAGTGTAGACTTAATCTGTGATTAGACCAGGGGCTCTATTAGATATGCAAATGTCTGGTCATCAGATATAAATCAAAGACACAAAAGTTGAAAAATGTTTTTCTCCAAAGGAAAAGCATTTCATAGACTTCATGCTGGATAAATGTAAAGGTCCTTTGATGTGTGCCTTAATGATGGCAGTTCAGCAAGGTATATGGCTCATTATGGCTGTCTTTTGTGATATTGAGTAGAAAAATGAGCATGTGTAGCCCTTTTGCTGTTGGGTGCACAAGAGCTGCCGAAAGTAAAAATAGTATTATTTTAAATTACCAATATTTTACTATAGACAAACCTGGTGCCCACTCTCACTTATATCCTCCCCCTCATAGTACCTAATATAATACCCCACCTAAAGCTAATGTCCCCTCCTAGTGCCTAAAACTACCCCCCCCCCCCCCCACACACACACACACACCCAATGCCTTAAAGGAATCCCTCCTTCTAATGCCTTCTTACCCTAACCTCCCCCTCCAGTAGCCTCTATTTGTAGCCAATTGACTACTCTACTACAAACCTATATAGTATCCTTTTGGCTACTTCTGTAGCTGGTTGGTTAGCACTGCTGCATCACGTACAGAATTTACCACCTTGGTGCCTGGTTACTGATACTCTGCATTGGCATCAATTAGACGCCTGCCAAGCCCGGTGCCCAAACTACCTGCTTCACATCCTTCACCTAACTACCTTCCAAGCTTTGATCTTTTGGCCTGTGTAAAATTGTTATGAATTAAGCAGTCTAATTTTTCTGCTAAGTAAGAAAATATAATAATGATTACATTGTTTCCTCAAGTGCCAATACTTTTAATGCAAATATCATTTTTACTGTTGGTATTAAAATTCGTAATATCGGATTTAGAACACCCGAATACTGCCGAACATCACACTTCAGCACCAGATCATTTCACTGACTGACTGGCAGCATGGTGGTTTAGTGGTTAGTACTCTCACCTTGCAGGACTGGATCAGGGGTTCAAATCCCAGCCAGGGCACTATCTGCACAGAGTTTGTACGTAATTCCCATGTCTGCGTGGGTTTCCTCCAGGCGCTCTGGTTTCTTATCACAACCCAAAAACATACAGATAATCGAATTGTCTTCCCCCTAAATTGGCCCTATACTACAATACATACACTACACGATACATACATAGACACATGACTACGGTAGGGATTAGATTGTAAGCCCTTCTGAGGGACGGTTAAGTGACAAGACAATGTACTCTGTACATCACTGTGGAAGATGTTGGTGCTATATACATACTAAATAATAATAATACTAATAATAAAAATAATTTGCTTAATGCCACTTTACATAACTCCTTCCGAAGGAGGAAGCAGAGGAGTCACGTGATGCATGCCGTAAAGCACAAGTAAAGGCCCTTTCACACGGCAGCTGGCAGGCGCTAAATTTCCCCGCCTGCCAGCTGCTCTCCTGCACCAGCTGGCCACTTGGTACCGTTCGATAGCGACGCCATACAGGTGCCCCTCCCCAACCGAATAAGATCTGAGCATGGCCGCAGCCGGCCTCAAACTCAACATGTCGCGTTCCTCTGCCCACTCCAAGTGTCAATGCTTTACATGCATGGTGTTACAACCGCTGCCATTTGGTTACATTTAAATTGCACCCAAATTGCACTGGTGGGTGGCAGACGGGAGACTGAACTGCTCGGCAAATGTGCAATTCAGCTGTCCATCTGAAAGGGGCCTGTGTGAACTCCCTCTGACCCTGTCTGCTTGCTAATATGGTGCTAAAGTGCAATATAGGACTGAATTCAAACACTGACACTAATCATTTTATTTTTATATATTATTATTATTATATTATTTATAAGTTATTTTATGAATGTCTTTTATGTTCAGTTATGAATCAGTTCTTTTATGAAGTCTGCAATGTGTGTTTTCTTGGTGCATGTAAAAAATGTTGATTTCTGTTGATTGCATTATGATTGACCTTACCAGGAGTGGTATACAGGCAGTCCCCGACTTACAAACATCCCGTCGATACGAAAGGCCACTGAATCCCATCGCTCCGTCGCGATGATGTCATCTTTTGGTGCCGTCACCTCTTCTTGTGAGGTGACGGCACCAAAGCTCCTGATGAGTCTACGGATGAAATGCGTTGGGCGGAGCTAGAGGGCAGCACATAGAGGAGGCATGCCATTTGGATCCAGGACGCTGGATTTTATCTTCTAAATACGCTTTTATACATTTGTAACATGTGAGTGTATCTCTACTTTTTTATCAACTATTAAAGTTTCACTGCACAATGGAAGCATCTGTTTAGTTTTTAAGGGAGCATTCAACTGGCAAGCTGGTGGTCAGAAGACCTAAGGAAACCTATGTAAAACGTTTGAGCTGTTTGTGAATGGACAGCATCATAATCTGGTGAGCGCTATGGTTTACTTGTGGACCACACACAGGGTGAAGTGCACGAGTGCTGTGCCTGCACTGGGAGACGGTGAAGGTCTTAAAGATACTGCACTATGTTTTGGTATTTTTTCCCATACATGTGAGGTTGGAGGTGTCCCCAGGATCAGAAGCTACTGCAGCCGAATCGAAACCTGCTTGATTGATTGGCTATATAAAGTAGGCTTTTATTGCTGTTTGTGACCGAGCAGCCACCACATCTGGTGAGCGCATAAAATTTGTCTTGTAGTGTGCTACACTAGGTTGAGGTGTGTTGCACGGGAAGGTGGAGGTTACAAACGGAACCTGGCGGTATTACACTATGTGTCGTTTTCTCTTTTCTTTTTATGCATACTTCACCTGAGGGTTCTCCGCACACGGAAGCATTATGATTGTATGGAGTGATCTTGTGTGTAATATCACCCCAGGATACCGTTTGAGCGCTGACACTATTGGACCAAATTTAGATGACTATATTGCAGTGTTGCGAATCGGTAAAGAAAGGTTGAGTGATAAACATAACAGGAGGAGCTCAACATATGAACTTTTTATATAGCAGACAGCGGAGGTCGAGGTTACGGGGCAGGCGGAGAACAACAGATAGTCGAGGTTACAGGCTGGGGTCACAACAGGAATCATCAAGATACACTAACAACGGTTAGCCAAACTGTCAAATTGAGCAGCACTGCAGTTGAGGGCAGTGCTGCTTATATACTGGTGCAGTAAGATGCATAATGCATTACACATGCGCATGCATAATAGTTTGTACTAAATAGTAAAGGTTTGGACATGCGTGCGTACGGCATAATGAAGCAGACGGAACAATAAGAGTCAGTGTATTCCCGCGTGTGTAAGGACACGTGCACGGGAACACCAGAGGATGCCACTACAGTGAGCATAACACTGTTCATATGTCAAGCATAGTACTAGTACACACATTACAAAATTCAGAATGCAAGGGGTTTTGGTAACATTTGTACAGTAAAGGCAATTGATGGAGGGCTAGGTAAACCAATATGTCAGTGGTAGCTGATGTGACAGTGAGTCTATTGATAATATGTGCAGTAAGAAGCCATACATCAATGTCTTAAAGGGAAGGTTCAAGCAAAATAAAAAAAAAATGAGTTTCACTTACCTGGGGCTTCTACCAGCCCCATGCAGCCATCCTGTGCCCTCGTAGTCACTCACTGCTGCTCCAGTCCCCCGCTGGCAGCTTGCTGACCTCGGAGGTTGGCGGGCCGCATTGCGTACATTTTTACGCATTCCCGCTTGTGCAGGAACATTAACACATACATTTTTACGCATTACTGGTTCAATGCGTAAATTTTTACGCATTGAACCAGTAATACATAAAAATGTATGTGTTAATGTTCCTGCACTAGCGGGAATGCGTAAAAATGTACGCAATGTGGCCGGCCAACCTCCGAGGTCGGCAAGCTGCCAGCGGGGGACTGGAGCAGCAGTGAGTGACTACGAGGGCACAGGATAGCTGCATGGGGCTGATAGAAGCCCCAGGTAAGTGAAACTCATTTTTTTTATTTTGCTTGGACTTTCCCTTTAAGAATAACTAGGCCAGATTACATATTTATCTGGAGAACATGACGATAAGAGTGTGTTTGAAGGCTTGGGGAATAAAATTAAGAAGGTTAAAACATTTCCAAACAAGGAGAAAAGCACATGAAAAGTCCTGGTTACAAGAGTGTGCAAAGATGTCAAGACAAGAGAATGTAATGTGCAGGGTAGAGACTGTGGACTGTGAAAGTTAATGGTGGAATGTATGGAGGAGTAGGTCATAGAGGGCACTATTTGTTTTAGGACTTTGGACTGAACTATATGGTTAATTGGCAACCAGAGAAGGGTTTATCACTGTATGGCAGAATAAGAGGAGCAAGATTGGGAAATAAGATGAGAGGCCAAATTCCCTGCAGTGGAACCAGTCTGTTTGATAGTTGGTCACAGAGGAGAAAGCTGCAGTAGTCCAAAGGGATATAATGAGAGTATGAACAAGTAATTTAGTCACCGCATTAGTGAAGGGATGGATTTATAATTAATTTTTTGCTTGTGTAAGTGGTCATGAATTGGCACTATGACATGGGTCTTAAAAATGGATGCTGTTTTTGCAATAACCCTGGTTACTGTTCATGTAGCGTGTTTTCAATGAAAGGATAAATGAAGCAGTGTTGCAATGTAGAAATAGAATGTTTTATTCCGTGTAATGGACAAAAACATGAAAAATGCTTGCATGGGAATCTACTTGCTAGGGTTCGGTGCTGAGGTGATAGACAATTAATGATAGGTCTGGGTGGGTCTGTACCTACTTATTAAAGATTATGTAGATCAATGCAGCAGAAAAGACGCCAACGTCTGGCACAGTACCTTTGTTGGTGTGATTTATTGAACAATCAGAGATACATCACATCATTACCATTTTCATGGAAGTGCAGTTCAGTACAGTAGCAGTGTGCTGGTGGGTTCTAGGGGTCCAGTAGCCTGACAGTTATTTTTGCCCTACTGTCACTTCTACAGAGGCTCAACATACAACAATTGAAGAACCACTATTGTGAAAAAAGTAGGCAGTTAAAATCTGACAGAACCAACAGGTTTTGGGCCAGTCCTACTCCTCATGGAGGATTTTCAAGGTTTTCTTTGTTTCCAACAGGATTTCCTGAACAGCAGTTGCAAAGTCTAACTGACAAAATAGTGTGCAAGTGATTAGGGAGGCTGGCTGGTATCTTACTATTTTGGTAGTTAAAGTGCTGTTCAGGAAATGCTGTTGAAAATAAAGAAAACCCTGAAAATCCTCAGTGAGGAGATGGACTGCCCCAAAACCTGTCGGTTCTGTCTGATTTTAAATGTCTACTTTATTTGCGATAGTGGTCCTTTAAAGATTAGTACGGGTGTTGTGGTACACTCATTATGGGCATCGATTGCTGCCTTGTGTGCCTCTCACAATTATATGTTACTTACTTTTTTCTTTTGTAGTTCCATAATTAACTAAAGCTTGGATTAAAAAAAATATTAATAATAATTTATATGGGCATTTGAGCAATAGCTCCACCCGTTGTTGAATGTTGTGTCTGCATTTGCCAATTGATCCTTAACAGAGACACTATTAAATGTTTTTGGATTCAATCCAAATAAGTTGTTTTAAAGCAAACCTGAAGAAAAAAAAAACACCTTCTAATATAATGAATTGTATGTGTAGTACGGATAAGGCATAAAACTTTAGTAGCAAAGAAAGGTCTCATATTTTTATTTTTAGTTACATAGATTTTTTTTAATAACATTCCATCATTCTGTTACAGTTGCAGTTTTAAAAGCTCGTCCTGTCTTTTAAACTGTAAAACAAACCAGAAATAATGACCCTTTGAACTTTCCTGCAGTAAAGCCTTATCTCAAGCTGTCTCTCAATGTTTCTTTGCTGTCTAAGTGCTTCAGAAAACAGGACTGTATTCGACAAAGTGGGTCAAACAGCCCAGAGAAGCAAATTTGCATAGTTAACAACTGAAGGCTTTTTTAACTCTTCCTGTACTGGAAACCAATATTAGGCTATTTTCTTTGCTACTAATGCTCTATTTCTTATTTTTGTACTACACATACAATTCACTATATTATACGTATATTTTCGCTTCAGATTTGTTTTAAAGAGAATCTGTACTCTAATATTCTTACACTGAAAAGCATACCATTCTATTCCTTATTTTCTCCTGGGCCCCTCTGTGCTGTTTCTGCCACTCTCTGCTGCAATCCTGGCTTGTAATTAACAGTTTTAGGCAGTGTTTACAAACAAACTAACCAGCTTGTAATAGGCTCATATAAGCAGAGTGTGTGAGTCATACAGAGTGTGCAGGGGGCCTGCAGAGGATGTGTATCCCTTCTAACCAATCACAAGCAGCCCTGCACATTCCACACATTCAAGCATTAGCCCGACAGACAGACAGAGGACAGGAGATGAGATTTATTACAGAGACAGTGCAATTAGGAAAGGCTGCAGTAAGCCAGAGCACATTAGAACAGGCATAAGAACTTATAGGATAGAAAAACTAAGGCTGAAACATTTGTTACAGAGTCTCTTTAAGTGTGTGACCGACACCTTATTTGTTGTCTTTGTAATTTTCACCTTAGCTGTAAGAAGAGCTAATTCAGGAGATCAACAAATAAGAATAGATCCATCATGAGTTAAGACAAGTAAGAAGAGAGGGGTCATACGTTAACAGGTAAGGTGAGAAAGATTTGAGAAGTAAGTTTTGTTAATCAGCCCTTATCTGGCAGAGCTGGCACTACATAGAGGACTAATGAACATGCAGGCTTGTTTGTTTATGTTTACATTTGATCTCAGTTTTTTAAGCATATTAAAAGCGTCTATGACTTTTGAATGGGATCTTAAGAAGCAATGTTAACCTGCAGTGGGAATATGTTTAGAGTTGTGTTTAGTGTGCACTGCGGTTTTCTAAATGATGGCTGTTCCTGCTTTCTAGTCAGTTCCTGTTTGTTTTGAACTCAGTGGGTGGCTGGCTGACTGAAACCAAACATGATGTGAATGTGGGTATTGGGTAAGATAACTGGGAGTCAGAGTAAGCGACATCATGTCATTGTTACTTGTCCCAAGAGTTACATCTATTACATTAGAAAAAGGATTGGCCAAATTATGCTTAATAATGTAACACGAGTAAGACTGCTATCAAGGAGAGGAATTACATAAAAACAATACTTTTTCCACAATGTAGTTTCGCTATTAATGCTGCAAATGAGAAGCAAATCCTGCTGTGTTTTTTTTTTTCTTTTATTCTCATCCAGATATGTAAACTTGAAAAAAATGTACAGAATACTTTATAGATTTGTTGAATTGGCTGATTATATGTTTGAAATAAAGTTTCACTTTCACTCAGTGCTTCATTCACACCAGAGAAGTATTGAATTATGCATATAGCACAGCTACTGGATCTGAGAATCTACTGCCTATTGTGATCTTATCAGTTTTATTTTCCAAGTGCCACAGCATTGTGTTTTGTCAGGATCAGCATAGGTCAGCTTTAAATATTTAGCTGAACTTGATCTTCTTGAATGCAACTACGAGCAGCCTATTGCCATTCATTCAGAAATAAACGATTCCCTTAGGAAGGTGACATACTGCCAATGAAACAAGCATAGGCACAAACACCAACACACACATACACCAACACACCATGGGCATCCGCACATTGGGCAAAATGGGGCATGCGCCCCCCCCTGGCAGCTGCTGCCCCCCCCCCAGCCACCCAAACCCGCAGGAGGAGGAAGCAACACAAAAGGAGGGGCAGCAGGGACAGCGGCTGGAAGGGGGGGCCAGACCCCCCACCTCCCTCGCCTGGGTCTCCTCCTTCTGGCGCTTCCCCCCTCCAAATTAGCAGTGGCAAACAGAAGCAGGCATCAGTGGGCGGAGAGGAATTACTCACCTTTTTCCTGCATTCCAGGCGATGGTACGCAGCGCCACATGACACTCACACTGGTCACCGCCTTCACCCACCGCTCTGTGCTTCCGGATTAGAAGAAGCACAGTGAGCAGTGCAGAAGTCGGAGACCAGTGTCACGTGAGGATGACCCTGCGTGCCATTGCCTGGAATACAGGAAGAAGGTGGGCAGTTCCTCTCCGCACGCTGATGCTCGATTCTGTTTGCCGCTGCCAATTTGGAGGGGGGAAGCACCAGAAGGAGGGGACCCAGGTGAGGGAGGTGGAGGGGTCTGGCCCCCCTCCCTGCCACTGTCCCTCCTTCCAAGCTTCCCCCATACTGGGGGCAACTATGCTATACTGGGGGCGACTATACTAGCTATATTGGGGGCGACTATACTACCTGCACTGGGGGCAACTACACTACCTACACTGGGGGTAAATATACTAGCTATATTGGGGGTGACTATACTACCTACACTGGGGGCAAATATACTAATACTGGGGCAACTATACTAGCTATACTGGGGGCATTTATACTAGCTATACTGGGGGCATTTATACTAGCTATACTGGGGGCAACTATACTAACTATACTGGGGCAACTATACTAACTATACTGGGGCAACTATACTAGCTATACTAGGGGCAACTATACTAGCTATACTGGGGGCAACTATACTCTCTCTGCCTTTCTAATGTCCCTTTCTGCTGTCACTCTCTCTATCTGCCTTTCTGCTGTCTATTTCTTTCTGCTGTCCCTTTCTCTCTGCATTTCTGCTGTCTCTCTTTCTCTGCCTCTCTCTCTCCCTGCCTTTCTGCTATCTCTCTCTCTGCCTTTCTGCTCTCTCTCTCTCTGCCTTTCTGCTCTCTCTCTCTCTCTCTGCCTTTCTGCTCTCTCTCTCTCTCTGCCTTTCTGCTCTCTCTCTCTCTGCCTTTCTGCTCTCTCTCTCTCTGCTTTTCTGCTCTCTCTCTCTCTCTCTGTCTCTCTGCTGTCTCTCTCTATCTCTCTGCCTTTCTGCGCTCTCTCTCTTTCTGCTTTTCTGCTCTCTCTCTCTCTCCACTCTTTCTCTGCATCTATGCTGTCTCTATCTCTCTGCCTTTCTGTTTTCTCTCTCTTTACCTTTCTGCGATCTTTCTCTCTCCCTTTCTGTGCTCTCTCTCTACTTATTTGCTGTCTCTCTCTCTCTCTCTGCCTTTCTGCTGTCTCTCTCTCCATTTCTGTGCCCTCTCTCCCCTCTCTCTCTGCATATTTGCTCTCTCTCTGCCTTTCTGCTCTCTCTCTCTGCCTTTCTGCTGTCTCTCTCTCTCTCTCTCTCTCTCTGCCTTTCTGCTGTCTCTCTCTTTCTCATTGCCTGTCTGCTGTCTCTCTCTCTCTCTGCCTTTCTGCTTGCTCTCTTTCTCTCTTTGCCTTTCTGCTGTCTCTCTCTCTCTCTGCCTTTCTTCTGTCTCTCTCTTTCTCTCTCTCGCTCTGCCTTTCTGCTCGCACTCTTTCTCTCTCTCTCTCTCTGCCTTTATGCTGTCTCTCGCTCTCTACCTTTGTGCTCTCTCTTTCTGCCTTTCTGCTCTCTCTCTCTTTCTGCTTTTCTGCTGTCTCTCTCTCCACTCTTTCTCTGCATCTATGCTGTCTCTGTCTCTCTGCCTTTCTGTTTTCTCTCTCTTTACCTTTCTGCGATCTTTCTCTCTCCCTTTCTGTGCTCTCTCTCTCTACTTATTTGCTGTCTCTCTCTCTCTCTCTGCCTTTCTGCTGTCTCTCTCTCCATTTCCGTGCCCTCTCTCCCCTCTCTCTCTGCATATTTGCTCTCTCTCTGCCTTTCTGCTCTCTCTCTCTCTCTCTCTGCCTTTCTGCTGTCTCTCTCTCTCTCTGCCTTTCTGCTGTCTCTCTCTTTCTCATTGCCTGTCTGCTGTCTCTCTCTCTCTCTGCCTTTCTGCTTGCTCTCTTTCTCTCTCTGCCTTTCTGCTGTCTCTCTCTCTGCCTTTCTTCTGTCTCTCTCGTTCTCTCTCTCGCTCTGCCTTTCTGCTCGCACTCTTTCTCTCTCTCTCTCTCTCTGCCTTTATGCTGTCTCTCGCTCTCTACCTTTGTGCTCTCTCTTTCTGCCTTTCTGCTCTCTCTCTCTCTCTGCCTTTCTGCTGTCTCTCTCTCTCTCTCTGCCTTTCTGCTGTCTCTTTCTCTCTCTCTCTGCCTTTCTGCTGTCTCTCTCTCTCTCTGCCTTTCTGCTCACACTCTCTCTCTCTGCCTTTCTGCTCGCACTCTCTCTCTCTCTTTCTGCCTTTCTGCTGTCTCTTTCTCTCTCTTGATTTCTCTCTCTCTCCCTCCCTGCTGTCCCTCTCTGCTGTCCCTCTCTGCCTTTCTGCTCTCTCTCTCTCTCTCTTTGTTGTCTCTCTCTCTGCCTCTCAGCTGTCACTCTCCCCCTCAGCTGTGTCTCTCTGTAGTCTAACTCTCTCTGCCTTTCTACTGCCCTCCCCACACACGGGCACCCTCCTCCTACCCACTGGCACCCCTCCTGCCCATTGTCACCCTCTCCCACCCACTGGCACCCTCCTGCAAAATCTGGGGTGTGACTTAATGCCACACAGGGGGCATGGCTTAAGTTTCCCTGTCACTACCTAAACTGGGGGGCACCTGTGTCGGAGGCACTCGCAATCTAATCCCTACCATAGCCCTTGTCTAATGCCCCACTATTACTAAGTTCATGTAAATTTGGCTCCACTTGTGGTTCATGGCAAGACCCATTTTTCAGCATAGCGCACTACATGAACCGCATGACTCTGACCCCCCAATTTCCCCCCCGGAAAATTTTCTGTGGACGCCCATGCAACACACATACACTTGCACAAACACACACATGCACCGACAAACACATACGCTTACCCAGACACACACATACACTTGCACAAGTACACCCATACACTTACCCTGACACACATACAGTTACACAGACACACACTTACACTTGCACAAGTACACCCATACACTTACCCACACACACATACAGTTACACAGACACACACACACACACACATACATTTGCACAAATACATACATACACTTACCCTGACACACACATACACTTACACCCACATACACATGCACTTACACCGACACTAACACACACATACACTTACACAGACACACACACATACACTTACTCTGACACACACATACACTTACACCCACACACACATGCACTTACACAGACACACACACATACACTTACCCTGACACACACATACACTTACGCCCACACACACATGCACTTACACCAACACACATACACCTACACCAACACACGCATACACTTACACAAATATACACATACACTTACCCTGACACACACATACACTTACACCCACATACACATGCACTTACACAGACACACACACATACACTTACCCTGACACACACATACACTTACACCCACCCACACATGCACTTACACCAACACACACATACACCTACACCAACACACACATACACTTGCACAAACAAGTATACCGAGGTCTGACAGATTAGTTTTGCCTGGGCTCGATTCCACATGAATATGAAGGCTGGCAATCAGTCCAAGATCTTTGCTATATCGGAACTGACAGCTGCTCTTATTCTTTTATCAACCAAAGTGACTTGGTGACCTTCTCAGTCTAGACAGCTGCCATGTATCCATATTCAATCACAGAGAAGATTGAGTCCCTTGGGTACATAGCAAAGGAGGTGTCGCTTCTATAAAAAAATAAATGTAAAAAAAACTGCACGTTATTGTTAAGGCACAAAGGCAAATGGCTAGAATATTAAAATAATACAAGATGAAAAACTCAAGCTATGCTGTCATGTGTCTAAAAAATTAAAATAATAGATATGCATACACACATATGCATCCATACACTCAGTCAACTCAGTTGGCACTTTACTGGGAACACACTTGCAGTACACCTGTTTATTCTTAACAATCTGTAATCAGCCAATCATGCAGCATTAGCAGCATCATATATCATGTTACAGGTCAGGATTACAGACAATGCTCAAATTAAATACCAGTTCAACATTAAAAGTGATCTCTATATTCAGACTGTGGGGGTGCAAGGCGGGGTTCTGTATTTCCATAACTGCTGTTCTCCTGGGATCCTCCTCTCCTGGGAAGAATAGTCACTAGAATTTACTCAAAATGGTGTGAACATTCAGTGAGTGGCATTACTGAAGAAGAAAATCACCCAGTTGATGAGAAAGATCAGAGGATAATTCCCAGACTGATTTTTGTAGACAAAAAGGTGATAATAACCCTTTGGTAGGCAGATAAACATCTATAATAATGAACAAAGGCATTAAATCATATTAACTTCCACTCCCATCAGATGAGATCAGAAAACTGCGGCTGCATAGGCACAAAATAGTAGGTCAGAAAAAAAAAAGTGTGTGATTCAGCCATGTCAACTAAGACAGCTTAAAGGACAACTATCAAAGTTAACTAAAATTCTAAATGCTGCAGAAAGTTCCAGTAATTACTAGCAAATAGCAATACAAAGGCTTTTTTTCATATGTTCATGTTTTATGTGAAGAAAATATGACATTTACAGAGAACAGTTTTCACAGTGGATATTACTATCAATGGCTGTGTCCAGAACATCCAGGATACATAAACAATCTTCACTGACTCTAATCATGTGAGTAAAATGTGTTTAGAATGATAGAAAGCATACATATAGCTTCAAGTAGGGGTGTAAATAACATCAGCTGCAGCTCTGTGTGTTCCTGTCTCTCTTTTTCTCCGCCTTGCAGTCCAAAGAACTAAAGTAAACAGTTTACAGCCAGGAATAGATAATTCGGGGGGGGGGGGCATGCAAGTAAGGAAAAATTACAGGTCCTTCTCTTTAGATATTTCTCTGTATCTAAAAATCCCTCAGCTGTTCTCATAAATCTTTGAAAAATCAGTGTGTGCATGTAAACAGGGCAGAAACAAACAGTGATCATTGCCCTGTGAATAGTGTCAGAGAAGTGGAACCTAGCTACAGGGTATAGCTCTAGCCTCTAACCTGACGCAGAGACAAAACTGTTACAAACAGCTGGTAAACAAAGCAGTTTTTCACTCAAGCTGTGAAGAGAGACTTCTGAAAAGCTTTTGGTTGTTGCTGGCTAACAGCTCTATAGGTATGTGGGGTTTACAGAAGGACATTTTCTTTTATAGTTTTATTTAAGGCCTCATTTCCATCTGTGCAATTTAGCTGCGCTTTCAGAAATGCTATGCAATGCAGAGTGCAGAGTCATCAGAAAGTGCACAGAATGCATTGGCATTGTGAATCCATTAATTCTTGATGAATGGAATTGCAATCACCCTAGGAAAAATCATGGAGCAACGCCGTTCCATGTGGTGCGGTAGCCACACAGCGCTAGAAGGAAATGAGGCCTTAGCCAAAATGGGTTCCTGTGCATGGAATAAACATGAGTCCACACTGTCACACTGGCCCTTATCCAATTCACTTTTTCTTTTAACTTTTCTTAAAGGAATTCTATCAAACTTTTTCTATTTCTGTAAGCATTATAAATCAATTTGCCAACAAAAGTAAGAATAAGCACAGCATATATTTTTGCTGTGCAGCCTGTCTTTGTCTTTATTTAACTTACTGTCGGTGTCCCCTGAGAACTGACGGCGACGGGGAATTGGGGCAGTTCATTTTTGCAAGAGGGGAATCCTCTTGCTGAGTATAGCTGTAGTTTACTCTATTCTGATCGATGCTCCCCACACAGCAGTGAGTTATGCAGCACACGATCGGCTCAGAAAGTTACTGAGAGGAGCCCTCTCTCACTCCTAGTCTGAAGGAGACTGTGCTGAGCTGCGTGATTGTTTCTACACAACGTAAACATATGAGCTGGAGGAGGGCGCCGTCATTGCTCTGAAGAGAAGCCGTAGAAGAAGAGTTATTATGATACTAAATCTTCCTCTATGGCTTCTCTTCAGAGTAATGACGGCGCCCTCCTCCAGCTCATATGTTTACGTTGTGTAGAAACAATCACGCAGCTCAGCACAGTCTCCTTCAGACTAGGAGTGAGAGAGGGCTCCTCTCAGTAACTTTATGAGCCGATCGTGTGCTGCATAACTCACTGCTGTGTGGGGAGCATCGATCAGAATAGAGTAAACTACAGCTATACTCAGCAAGAGGATTCCCCTCTTGCAAAAATGAACTGCCCCAATTCCCCGTCGCCGTCAGTTCTCAGGGGACACCGACAGTAAGTTAAATAAAGACAAAGACAGGCTGCACAGCAAAAATATATGCTGTGCTTATTCTTACTTTTGTTGGCAAATTGATTTATAATGATTACAGAAATAGAAAAAGTTTGATAGAATTCCTTTAACTTGCAATTGAAAAAGTGCCAAAAAGTAGGTGAAAAGGTTCTGTTAACATGATTCTGAGTATATTCTTGCTTTCTGGTGGCTTAAAAGTATTTTATTGATAAGGTGTGAAAATATCACCTAGGAGAAAACTTAGAGAAAAAAAAGTGAATTAAATAGGGACATTATATTTCAGAGGAAACTTAAAGAGATACTGTAGGGGGGTCGGGGGAAAATGAGTTGAACTTACCCGGGGCTTCTAATGGTCCCCCGCAGACATCCTGTGCTCACGCAGTCACTCACCGATGCTCCGGCCCCGCCTCCGGTTCACTCCTGGAATTTCTGACTTTACAGTCTGAAAACCACTGCGACTGTGTTGCCGTGTCCTCGCTCCAGCTGATGTCACCAGGAGCGTACTGCGCAGACACAGACCATACTGGGCCTGTGCAGTACGCTCCTGGTGACATCAGCTGGAGCGAGGACACGGCAACGCAGTCGCAGTGGTTTTCAGACTTTAAAGTCAGAAATTCCAGAAGTTAATGCTGTTTGTTTATTTCTCCACATGTGAATCGGATTTCAATAGGCTGCGTTTCCCTGTCTGAATTTGTATGCAGGGAAACACAGTGTATCACCACTAGTGGAAACAAGCCCTAAATTGTGCTCATAGCTAATGGTCCACAGGTGTGTTAGCAGTTGCATTGGATAACATTAGCTGCAACTTCAGCTACAGATCTGCTTCTACAGCTGTTAAAGTAGTTGCACACATTATTGTGACAGTTTTTTAAAGGATTGATTTTCAACAAATCCTCTAATCATCACACCAACGTTGCACTATTAATAAGAAAACAATAATTTAAAAATTCTGGCTTAACGCACACTGTGCTTAGTGACCCTAGCATGAGATGAACCTTGTCACGGCTCTAGGTCTTACCCTCATATCAATAGATGTACATGGAACCATCAATCTTTGGCTCTTTTATGTATATCCACTGGTTTTATGTGAATTGAGCTTGGATTTTCTACATTTTTTGTTTTGATTTTCCAAATTGGGTGGTTCCTCACAGGAGCAGGAGCTTCTTCACATACAGGAAACATACAGGAGCAGGAAGTTCTTCACATACAGGAAATAGGAGCACCAGACTTGTTCTTCCCATACAGGAAACAAGAGCACCAGACTTGTACAAACACAGGGAGGATGTACAAACTTAATGCTGTCAGTGTCTTGGCTGGTATACAAACTTGGGACTTCAACAATGTAAGGCAAAAGTTCTAGGTGGTGTAGCCACTTAGCTGCCATTATGCTAAACATTATATGCTATAAATATATATACTTTTTCATACTCAGTTAAAACAATAAGATGTTCCATAAATGTTTTTGAATAAGGGACAGGTGATTTATTTATTACAATGCTCACTTTTATCAGTTGCAGAGTCCAACAGATGTCACTGGGGCACATTTTTGTTTGGAAATAGCTGATCAACTGCTATGCAGTCTCTGAAAGCCATCAGACAGCTACACAGCCAAGCACCAGCTATAGAAAAGGTGAACACTGCTACCCAATGTTAGCAGCCAATGGTTGGTGCCCGGCTATATCACAGCTGAGAGGGAGCTGGTGCCCAAACCAACCATCTTGCTTTGATAGCCAACACTCGCCTGCCCATTGCCTAATGCCCAAAATAAAATGCAAATATACACAACATAAGGCAGTATCTATGGTGGCCAAAAAGTGGCACACCAAATTTTTCCCCCAAACCAATTGAGAAACTTAAAGTAAACCATAGATAATTAGCTGCTGGAGGTTACACTCACCTTAGCAACTGTGCTCAACCACTCATCTATATTCATCAATTATGCATTCAATATACTGCCAAAACCCTAAATGATTAACTTATCAAACATCATAAACCCAAAATTGTTCTTTATTAAATATATTAATGACAATTTGAATTATTAGTGGCAAAACCCGCAGATCTCTTTAAGGGAAAAAATGTTTCCTTCTCAAACAATCTAGTATTATGTAGTTTCTTAAATACATTCTAACAGTGCTTTATCACCACCATTTTAAAAAGGTGAATAACTTCCACATGAACACCTTGAGAAGGTTGCTGAAAATTACCTGGCAGGACAAGGTTCCAGACAGGACAAGGTTCCAGACATAGATGTCCTCTCTCAAGCTGGTCTGCCAAGTAGGACACCCTCCTGAGGAGAGCCCAACTCAGATGGGCAGGCCACCTTGCTTGTATGCCAGACACATGTCCACCCAAGAGACTTTTCTGTGGTGAACTGGCTGAAGGAAACACACAAGGGGCTCTATTCACAAAACTTCTCATAAATGACTTACTTTTCACCTAATTGATAAAAATAACCTTTCAGCACATTTACAGGCAAAATAATCACTCAAAGTGATTAGTTTCTGATTACTTCATTTCAATAATACTTAAAAAATGGAGGATAAAAATGTAACATAGATAAGGTGAAAACAGAGGAAAACCGGTGAAAATGCTTTGTGAATCATGCAGGCAGGAAAAAAAGCCCCGCCTGGCGAAGCTTTACCAGCAATTGTGCTACTTCCTTCAACCATCTCATCAAACCACTTGTGCACTACAGGCAGCAAAACTTTCCAACCTCCCACCTCGTACCCTTTCAACCTCCTTTGTATCATGTTCATGGTCATCATCAACAATGATGGATGAACAGGATGATGATACTTCCACCATCAAACTGTCTCTTTATATATATGGAATCAAATATACCCCTTTACCAGATGCATGACCCCCAACACCTTTAGTCACAGCACTCACCACATTCCTAAACCCTATATGTATGGGTCAACTATTCCTTTGCGGTATTAGTTACCCCTCATCACTCAGGTGAGTCTTAATTTCTTATACATAGATCTTTCCAACAGCAGACCTCAAACCAGAGTCACTTACATGGTGTAAACATTTTTAATTTATAGTAAAGCACTTACACAAGGTCAGAGTCAAAGAGTGTAACATTATGTATGGACTGCTGCCCACTGTCACCCCCGATCTTGCCTAACTCCTCCTCATCCAGTAGCAAAAAAATTATTCACCTCTCCAGAAGTATTGTTACTTGATTAAGTATAAGGCCGCTAGTACCATATATACTCGCATATAAGCCAACCCGCATATAAGCCGAAGTACCTACTTTCCCCTCTCGGAAACCAGGTAAAAGTGGGTTGCTTGAATGCTCCACAAGCCAGGTGACATAAGTAATCTTGAGCAACGCACTCTGCACACCATGTTGCAGTGGATGGGGGACACAGACACAGCAGGGAGCCAACTGTCAAGACCAGGATCACTAATGCACAATCCTTATACTCCCTCATCTGTTCTGCTTCATGGACTCGCATATAAGCCAAGCGGGTAACTTTTTGGCACATTTTTTGTGCTGAAAAATTAGGCTTATATATATAAGGTAATTCCTCCCGAGTTCTACCTAAAACAGTTCCCTGGGTTAGCAATCCTTCACAGAATCTGACTGGGGCCCAGATCAGGGGATCTCCTTCACTGGATTTCGTGTTGCTGGTGTGTGGCTCAGAAATAAAAAAAAAAAACAGCAAGAGAACCAGGCAATGAGCATTTCTGTGAAATACATACAGAGACAGCAGCTTTTATGATCTCCTAGAATAAGTCTGCTTTCAGGTCTCCAGAGGGGAGCTGTGACATACGCACTCATGGAAAAGTAAGAGTACTACTGAGCTGTTAATTGGTGTGTGGATGCTGCCGCTGCCATTATATGAAAGGGTTATATAAAGCAGTAGCAGCAAGGTAGTTCTCAAACAGAGATAACTTCATATCATTAGGGAAATCTATCAAAGGGTTTGCACCATCTGTATGTGGAGAAAAAACAACAGCTGGTGCAAGGAATAGCAAGATGTTGGACCTTCAAATGACAAGATAGGAAATGACAGGAAACAGCTTTTTACTTTGCAAAGAGCAGAAGAAACCTACATCCCAAAATCACATGTTTGAAAACCTCCAGATGCCATTCTTTTCTCACATTTCCATAACTTTGTTCATGGCACATCTGAAGGCTTTTCTCTTTTTTGCCTTAAAAACACAAAGAATAACTATCTTTACCTTGCAACAAAGCTGCAAATTGAATTTTAATCTAATGTGCGAGTGTGTGCGAAGGAGGAAGCGGCAGATTCTTTAAGGTCAATTGAAAAATGTAGAGATACGTTGCACAGCACTGTTTAATAAGATCTTCGACTTATCATTGGTATATATATATATATATATATATATATATATATATATATATATATATATATATATATATATATATATATATAGAAAAGAAACGTAGGGTTGCAGCACACAGCTCTTTTTATTTAGAGCAAAAAGTATAAGGTACAGGCAAACAGTTTCGGTCGTCCCCGACCTTTCTCAATGCCATTGAGAAAGGTCGGGGACGACCGAAACTGTTTGCCTGTACCTTATACTTTTTGCTCTAAATAAAAAGAGCTGTGTGCTGCAACCCTACGTTTCTTTTCTATAATACAGAGGGGGTTGGGCACCCCTGGCTGCGTGCACACCCACCCACTGAGGGTCTACTGTGACAGCTGCTGACCTCCATTGGATCTTATATATATATATATATATATATATATATATATATATATATATATATATATATATATATATATATATATATATATATATATATATATATATATATACATATATATATATATATATATATATATATACATATATATATATATATATATATATACATATATATATTTGCATTCATTAATTTGCAGAAATACTGATGAATGCGCAGTAGTAATGATGGTAATCTGCTAATTACGATCACACAAAATTTTGCATACATTTTCGCAATTACGCCTATATGTTATTACGATTTGTAAATTCAATTGATTTTGTATAGTCATTCATAATTTTGTGTAATTTTCATGTTATTTTGTGCTGACTTTAGCAGTGAATAGCAAAGCCCACATACATGCAATTGACACCAAAATTGCTACATATGCTAAGGGGAATAGTGGGTAATTTTTCTGAGTTTAAAAAACATTTTTTTTGCATTTTTAAAATCAATATTCTCAACAACTACAAGGTCTTTTTTGCAAAAATGTTTTTGTCTTGTACCCAATATATTGATAGCAATAGCATGTATGGGGGCTTTGCTATTAACCACTAAAGTCGGCACAAAATTACACAAAAATGTAAGCGTAATTATGAAATATTTCAATTACATACGAAATTAATTACGATTTCCCCCGAAATTTTGCATCATGATTACAATGCGTAATTGCGAATTACAATGCGTAATTACACATAGGCGTAATTTCTGCTCATCACTAATAAGCAGGCATTTAATGCACAACAACTAAATAAGCTAACCACAAGATGTCCATCCATACTATGATCTCGTGAATGCAATATGATGCCGGGAGTGTAGACAGAACGGTGGCACTGAGCTACTGCACATGACCCAACTAGACTTGCTTTGAAGGTCGGCGACTTACTCTGTTCGGGGCCTATACCAAAACATTTTGCATGTAAAAGGTGCATCTTGACAGACAACAGATACTGTGGTGTCTGCAACAATGCCCTCCCCTATTTATGGCCTCTGAATCACCCAGTTTATCACCGTTCTCAGTATCCTTTCAGGTCAATGTTGGGCTGTGTTTGGGGGAGGGGAAAATAACTTATTGGCTAATCAGTATGCCAATGCAATATGGGGGGAAACTGAAGCTCCTAAAACAAACCTACACAAACACAGTGTGTGTGGTAGTGCAAAGTAAAGTATGCCAATTGGCACATAGATGGTTGATTGTATGTATGTGGGGAGATTGTTTCCAAGTGGAATGTATGTAAGAAAACCTCTATAGGCAGAACACAGTCCACCAAAACAATTCCATGTGCTTGTTCTGGTCATCCTTCAAAAAGATTCATCTTACAAACAATAATAATTGAGAATCATTAGCGTACAACATTCCTGCTTTGGGAAATAGTATTTGTATGCTGTCATTTTCATATCATGCACACACAAAAAACCCTCTTAATAACGATTTCATAGTATGAAAGTATCCCTACCAATTATTCCAAACAGCTGCACACATTGTAGAAGCCAGATTGAAACACTATTCACGCACAACATAGAAACTGCCATAATAATACACTGGAATATTCAGTAAATTGACCTTTTCATTGAATTGTATCAGAAGATGGCTGTCAAGGAATCCTGAGATGCTTGGAAGGAAATAAAAAAATACATCTTCTCATGAAAAACCTCTAAGATCTGGATGAATAGAGATGTTCAGTGCTCAGTAATTACTGTGTTACTGGGTTACAAGAATTATGAACATACAGAGATATAACAATGCTCCTCTAATGTAAAGTGAAAGACAATAAGAGCGACTTTCTGAAAGGTTATGCGTTCCGCAACACTATTGAATTGTGATTTGTTATGTTTTAACAAACAGCTGCAAAGGTCTAGCTTCAGTCTTTTGAAAGGTTGCTAGTTTAAAGCATTATGTGAGGTGCTATAACATTTTTTTTTTTTTTTTTACAAATAATGAGGTATGTATCTGTCAGCTGGCTGAGATGTTGTGATTTCATTAGTTCTACAAAAGTGCATTGCTTTTTACTTGATCGTTACAGTGCATGTGATTTTTTTTCCTGACCTCTACAATCTGATTTTTATAGAACAGTTGCATGCAAGTTTTTACACATAAACAATATGTGAAATATGCCATATTAATTATAATTCTGTGCCACGTAAACACGTCGCTCATGTTAATGTCTCAATAAGCTTAAGTTCACAATGAAAACAACATTTTTAAAAAAGCCAACATACAATGGGCTCTATTCTTAAAACCTTACCGCAAGTTTTCCGCTCAAAACAGCGGACTTTCCCGACCATTTAGCAAAGTGGGCACTCATAAAAGCTGTTCCCGCATGAAAATCTACAATCCCCCAGCAGAGCGAGAAATGTCCGCCTTCTGCAGTGTTTTTCTAGATTTATCTAGAAAAAAGTAACAAAATGGCCATTCATAAGATTAGAGGAAGCGGTATGTGGACGGGAAATACCGCTTCCTCGAAACCTGCGGATTACATACAAGTGAATGGGACAGACCTCCCAGAGAGAGCAGTGCACGGAGGGACTCTGCCGGTGTAAGTGTTTCCGCATGCCTTCCGACAGCTTACCGCCAGCCTTCAGCGGGAGATCTCCGCACTTGCATCGCAGCTGGCAACATTTTTTTGAATGACCACCCAGAAGTCTAAAATACCGCTGCGGTATTTTCCCTCCAGGAGTTTTTTCGCCACAACTTTTTTATGAATAGAGCCCATAGTGGCAATATTTACACTTAATGCATTTGCGTCCCATTTTGGCAAATGCAACGCAATTCAATGCAGCTCAATGCAACGCATTAAGTATAAATAGGGACTTAAAGAGGAACTTCAGCCTAAACAAACATACTGTCATTAAGTTACATTAGTTATCTTAATTAAAATAGATAGGTAATATGATCTCTTACCCACCCTGTTTTAATAGAACAGGCACATGTTTAAATTTATGAGGGCAGCCATCTTTTTGGTTGAAAGGAGGTGACAGGGAGCATGAGACACAGTTCCAACTGTCCTGTGTGCTGATCACCCCTCCCAGTTGCTAGGCAACGTGACTAACAACATAGGCAATCCCATCATGCTTTGCACAGCATCAGGGGAAAAAAAGCCTGGGCAGTTTTCTTTGATGGGTGGGGCTTAGCTAAAAATGCAGCTAAAAATGATACTTTGGTAAGAAAAACAAAGTTCTGATGATGTGAAACTGTTAAGGAAACACCAAGCCTTTTAAGTTCTGCTGAGTAAATATTTAGTCCGGAGGTTCACTTTAAGGTTTTGGTGTTGAAAACATTATTTTGAGATTTTGGTCCATGTGGACATGATTGCATCACGCAATTTCTGAACATTTCTTAGTTGCCCTTTTACTACATTACTAGCTACGATCAGGCTAAATTTGTGCCACTGGGTAAGTTAAAGTCGGTGGATTTATGCTGTTGATCCCCAACCCTTACCCAAACCTATGCATGCCTCTGCAGAATTTGATATTATTCATGCCCAAGTATGTTTTCCAGTTTTCAGTAGGGATGTTCAGAAATACCGATGTCCGATTCAGTGGAAATTCTGATTTCAGATACTACTGAATATTTGAGTCTTCTGATTGTCCTAACATTTTCTGATTGGTTTTCTGATTGTCATGGTAAATAGCCAAATTCTCCAATTGTTCCAATACTACCGAGTATTTCTAATTTTTCACAGTAATCAGAAAATGGAAAATTGGAAATACTCGGTAGTATTGGAAAATACTGTATTATTAAGTAGTAGTAGAACAAATTATGTATTCTCTGATTGGTGGAATGCTTCTGAGGGCTGTGATTGGCTTAAAATTAATGAGTTGCTGTAAATCAGAAATTTGATTAACCGATGCCCTTTCCAGTTTCACTTTTCTGATCGGAAGGTTGATTTCCGATCGGAAAATCAGAAATTTTTGTTCAGGTGGAAATTTCCAAACATCCCTAGTCTTCAGTTGTCTATTCTTGGTTTATCTATGCCCATTGTACCCTAAACCTTCTGTTCTTGTTTGACAGGCATGTAATCTGAATGATTTAACTTCTGCATTCTGCAATGCTTTGTTGCTGTTCACCAAAGATGTAAAGAGTGGTTTATATTTTCTTAACCTTAGTAGTCTAGTTATTCTTCTCTTTTTTGGTTTATCTCATGAACAAGGCATTTCCATCCTGAAATACATAGTTTCCTGTATCGTTTTAATTTTTTGTACTATTCTGACTAAACTAACGTCCAGCAGATCAACAAACAATGTTATTCTTCTACAGTGAGACCAGAACAGAGATATCACCTAGCATGGCCAAAACCAGCTTGTTTAAAGGTTCCTAAAGGTTCAGAACAATAATTCTGTATTAGGATCCTTCAATTGCCATCAATCACGTTTCTGAGTGACCAATTCCCTCAATGGAGGTCTATGAGCTGTGCGCCACTAGCAAAAATGGTCATGTGACCATTTAAACTCCCAACATTTTCATCAAGGAGATAGCTATATGGTAAGTATATGTACTTACCCTGAACACAACAAAGGCTTGGGACAGTCTTGAGGGATTAGCTTTTTTACACAATACAGTTGCATGTATAATTGCATGATTGCTTACATTAACAGTAGCACTTTTTTTCATTTCTGTTTTTATTTTATTTTAATCTTTTTCTAGTTTGTTGCCATAACCAGTTAAAGAAAGTAAAAAAAAAAAATAATGAGTCTAAATAAAATGAAATCAAGAAACTACAGGCATTGTTTAAAAAATAAATAAGAAAAGCAATGCTAAAAACTACACTAAAATAACTAAGTTGAACTGTAGTCAAAATTTCCATTTTAAAAGAAAAGCACCTGAAAAGTTAATAGATTTACCTTCGCTTTGCTTTGGTGGCTTCTCATTCACTGTGCTGATGCTGCAAGGACCTCTCCAGGCTGTCAAGATTGTCCTTTGATCACCAATTGTAATGGATAAGGCCAAATCTAGCCACCATATAGCTTCTGGGTACAATCACCACAGAAAAGTTTTTTGAATAAACTAGATGCAATATAGCCATGCATTGGCAGCTCCCTGCTTCGTTGCACTGTGAACTGGGGAAGACTGGTGATGTTTACACAATTAAAAAAGCAGGTAGGCAGGGCCATTTCTAAGTTCTTTGGTGCTCCAGACAATGAAGCTGTGTAACCCCCACATCTCACACACACACACACGCACGCACGCACGCACGCACGCATGCACACACACACACACACACATGCACACGCATGCAGTGCTACAGTGTAAACACTTATTTATAAAAAGATGAATTTCAATAGAATAAAGTGATGAAGTAACAAAAAAATTGCATTGCATCAGCTGGTGGACTCCTCCAGGTCTCCCAGTAAGTGAATGGAGGTCCCTGGGGGGAAACAGGAATTTGGACACCCCATAGGCACCCAAATTTCACATTCTTGCCTATGGGTGCCCAATAGAGATGGCCCGAATGGTTCGACCGCGAACTTCGGTGGTTCGCGGTCGCGGTGAACCGCAAACTATATGCGAGTTTGACCCGCCCCCTATACTACATTATTAAGGTCAACTTTGACCTTCTACATCACAGTCAGCAGACACAGGGTAGCCAATCAGGCTACACTCCCTCCTGGAGCACCCCCCACCCCTTATAAAAGGCAGGCAGTATCAGCCTTTTCACTCATCCATGTGGCTGCAGTAATTAGAGAAGGGAGAGAACCTGCTGTAGACATAGGGAAAGCTTAGTTAGGCTCTAGTTAGGCTTGTTTGCTTGCTCCTTGCTGATACTTATTGCTAAAAAGCACACCTCAACAGCTCTTTTGAGAGCTAATGTTGTTCTTGTGATCTATTTTGTGTGTGTGTGTGTGTGTGTGTGTGTGTGTCCCACAGACACTTGTGTTGCATATACAGCCCTGTCAGTCAGTCGCAGCTGGCCCTTGGCCCCTTGGTAATTCCTACTGTGCCACTGCCAGGCCCAGCACATTCAGTGACTACCAGTGTGTATGACAGCTGCACATTTGTAATCCCAATCACTGCATACCTACCTGTTCAGTGCACCTACCTACGTGAGTGCACGCAGTGTTATATACCACCAGTCACTGCACCTGTTCACGGTACCTTTGTGTGTGACAGCTGCACATTTGTAATACCAATCACTGCATACCTACCTGTTTAGTGCACCTACCTACGTGAGTGCACGCAGTGTTATTCACCAGTCACTGCATGCACCTGTTCACGGTACCTGTGTGTGTGTGTGTGTGTGTGTGTGTGTGTGTGTGTGTGTGTGTGTGTGTGTGTGTGTGTGTGTGCGTGTGTGTGTTTGACAGCTACACATTTGTAATACCAATCACTGCATACCTACCTGTTCAGTGCACCTACCTACGTTAGCACACGCAGAATTATTTAGCAGTCATTGCACCTGTTCACGGTACCTGTGTGTGTGACAGCTGCACATTTGTAATACCAATCACTGCATACCTGTTCACTGCACCTGTGTGACTGCACATTGTATTAGTCAAGTCAGTGCATACATTTCACTTCATCCCCCCAATATGGGCAAAACAGGCAGAGGCAGGCAACCCAGCAGGTCTGTTCGAGATCATGCTGTCGTGATTTAGTGTGGCCCTGGATCAAAGTACAGTGTTCAGAAGGCGCGTGCTATCAACCCCCAAGATTGTCAGGACGTAGTTGACTATTTAAAACAGAACACCTCATCTTCCTCAGCTTCCACACGGAACCGTGACATATCTTCTTTTTCCTGCTCTGATTCTGGCACCCCACTTAAAGTGGACCCAAATTAAAAATACAAGATTTCAGAAATAAAATGTATTTTCTAAATTATAATAATAAATAGCAGCCTTTTTTCAGCTGCATGATGACAAATATAAAATAGTTTTTCATTTACTGGAGAAACCGCTCCCTTCCTTTCAAATTGCCGGGATAGAATCCGGCAAAATGCTGGAGTAGGTGGTGTCCGGCAATGGAGGAATTGCTAATGGCTGCCACCTGTATAACCCTAGTTATGAAAAGAGAAGGGTGAAAAGCATGCACTGAAATGCTCATAGGCTTGAAGGAGTGTTTATTTATCTTTGTATGTGTCAGAGTGGTGCAACTAAATATTTTGAATTAAAAAAATGTTTGGTTTGGGTCCGCTTTAACACTCAGTCGGTCGCCACCACCAAAGTGCCATCACCCCAGGGCTCAGCGGTGTGGACATTTTTTTGTGTGTCTGCCTCAGATGAGAGCAATGGCATCTGTAATCTCTGCTACCAAAAATGGAGCCGTGGAAAGACCAAGACCCGCGTAGGGACAACTTCCTTACGAAGGCACATGATGACAAAGCACAAACTGCAATGGGATGACCACCTGAGGACAAGCAGCATACATAAGCAAAGCCACACACCACAGTGGAAGATACCAGGCCACAATTATTTCTCAAAAAAGGCGATACCCAAACTGTACCATGATGTTGAAAAGCAAGTGGTGTCATCTCCGGCACACAGCGTTGGGTCAAGGGTCCTTCTGACCACGTGGTCTGCAAAGCACGGTCAGGCCTGCCCGAAGACTAAGTCAGCCCCCACACACAGCATCTCTGCCTGCATGCCGTGCGACTGCCTGCCCCAAGACTAAATCGCTTCCCACACAGCATCTTTGCCTGCAGGCCGCTTGACTGCCTTCTCCGCCACCACTAACAGGGTCCAGGACTCCAGGCGGATTCCTGCTAGCAGCGGCCGCTATAATAATTTTCTGCTGCATGGCGTGTACATGCCTGCCTAATTTTTCTGCCTGCACTGCAGTAACAAAACAAAAGGCATGTACATGTGTCAATTACCCTTCATGATAGTTACCTTGCCGTGGTGAAGGGGTTTGCATATCACAATGAAGCAATAATTGCTGGCTACATGAGTGTCTCGGGGGGGGGGGGGGGTTGCTTCATTGTGGACAGACCAAATTTGATCAGCTGGACAGTCACTGTTCTGTCATTGATCTACCTCAGCCTGGCGACCATATGGGCTTGAAAACTGCTATCCCCTGCACTCTCGCCATGGTGTGCACCAGTCCAGCATGGCCGTCACTACACAAACAGCTGTTTGTGGTGCGTTACATAGTGAGTTTGGTCTGTCAGTGTGAAGCAGTACACTAATTACTTTGTACAGCGCCACGGAATATGTTGGCACTTTATAAATCAATAATAATAATTACACTACCTGATTGATGTATACACATGCAACATGTTTTAAAGTACTTTAGGTCTCCACTTTCGCATGCAATGTGATTTCTGCCCTTAAAACGCTGCTGTGCGTCAAATCCGGATTTTTCCCTGGGACTTTTGGCGTGTATCCCACACCGCTATGCAAAAACTCAGGTGTTAGACCCCTTGCAACATCTTTTCCATCACTTTTGTGGCAAGCATAAATGTTTGTAGTTTTCAAAGTTTGCCTCCCTATTGAAGTCTATTGCGGTTCGTGAAAGTTTGCACAAACCAAACTTTTGCGGAAGTTCGCGTTCGAGGTTCGCAAACCGAAAATTGGTGTGTGTGCTTCCCCATCGTGCTCCCACAGCTGGGAGTTCTGCGGTGCGAGCAGCCGGGCATGCGCAGTAAGTCCCACCTCCCAAAGTTACCAGGAGCCATAGCAGAGAATGCAAGAGGTGGAGAACGGTGGTGAGGGATAAATCAGGCGAAGTGGGCTGGAGGAAGCCATAGGTATGCATAAAACTTTGCTTTCTTTCTTCTCAGGTTTACCTTAAGGTTAACCGTAGGGGGTGTCTTTAAGGTTAGGCGTGGGGTTGGGGATTTCAAGTTAGGCATCAGCAGGGGATAGTTAAGGTTAGGCATAGGTAGAGGGAGGGTTCTGTGTGAGAATAGGGTTAGATTTAGTTGTAGTAAAATATCGGTATTATTTACTGACATTCTACTACTGTAATTTCAAAATGTAGAATATCGGTATGCATAATACCGATATTGTACTAGCCAAAATTAGGCACCTTCTTCCCACACTTCTTTGGGTGGCATAATCCAAAACTGATCTGTGCAATTCCTTCCTCCTCGCAGGTGCCTCCTATGATCCCGAAGCATGTACATAATCATGTAACATGCCACCAGGTCATGAAGAAGAGATGGCTAGTGAGGATGAAGAACGTATACAGACAGATGAAGGAGCCCATCAGGCAGAGAGGTAAGTGGAGAGTGTGCTCTGTGGTCAATCTTCAGGGGCCCACAATTCCCTTTTGAGGAGCTTGGAAGACCCGTCAACGAGCTCTGGCACCCCTGGCAATTGCCCAATTTGCCATCATGGAAGCGCCAGTTCTGAGTATCAGGAATTGTGTACAGGAACATCTGCACAGCTAACCATTCCCAAGTGCAGATGGGAGATTCCACAAAAGGTCATGAAGAATGACAGGAATATGTCTCTGTGGGATTTCTAGATCTAGGCTGACAGGTACTGATCAGTTATCCAGACAATGTAGACAGAAATCCAGAAGTGAGGCTAGATCAAGCAGTGGCAAGTGACAGCAATATTAGAAAGGAGTTTGAGAAGCTGGAGAGGCACCACAGCCTGAAAGAGAAACTAGGACTAAAGAGAATGTGGAAAGTGAAGGCCAAAGTGCTCCTAGGAGTGGTAGGACTTGGGCTATGACTTCTAAGCTCTAAGCTGAAAGAGTGGCGTCAACAGATCCTAGGAATAATATCAGAGCTATCTGTTCTGAAGAGTACAGTGACATACTATTCAAATACAATCTATGGAGGATGGTAAGGGAATACACAGTATACATTACTGTACAATAAGGGTATAAGAGGCGCCCTGGTGTAATAAAAGCATCTAAAAACAGTTTAAAAACGGGAAATAAATTTGAGGTGGCTTACCTCAGTGACTTTGCTGAATCTGTCATTTAGTTTGGCACTGTTATTGGCCTGAGGAAGCGGGCTCTGACCCGCGAAAAGCGTTGCCTGTGCTACTAATAAAAACCTTTGTAAAATACAAAGATTTTTTTGTCACTGAGGTAAGCCACCTCAAATTTATTTCCCGTTTTTAAACTGTTTTTAGATGCTTTTATTACACCAGGGCGCCTCTTATACCCTTATTGTGCAATCATACCCCCTTACCTCACCTGTCTGAGGGGTGGGTACAGACCACACGTGGCTTCGACCACGGCGGATATCTGTCCCCTTTCTTTTACCAAGGATAGCGACCGCATCCAGGTCCCTAGGGACCACCCCGAGTGGAGTCGGGTTTGTTGTCTACACCTGCTTCCTGTGGTCGGTTGCCCCTCTGCAACCCACCTTTGTGAGTAGTGTCTTACTTTTATTACGTTCAATTGTTTTTGACATACTACGCTATTGGGCTCCCACTTTTGTCTCCTGTATCTTTTCACTAGAGGGTGTTTTTGACACCCACATCCCACTATATATACATTACTGTATTTAGGGAGAGTTTGGAGTAAAATGGGCCACTTACATTTACATACATACTGTAAGGCCCGGTTCACATTAGCGTTCGCTGTCCAGATTCGCCTGATCGGATCCGGACCGTATAATGTACAAACGGAACGTACGTTCCGCATAGCATTGCAAAGTCTATGCGGACATTCACATGCGACCGTTCCGTACAGAACGGAGCCGGATCCGGACTCCGGACACTTTTCCAACATGCGCTATTTTTCGGGTCTGGATCATCTGGCCCACGCACCCGGACCGGAGCCTGACTGCACCATCCGGAAATAGAAACCAATGGGAAACGGAAAGCACAGAACACACTGGCTACAAACACCTGACGTTCTACCCCACTTCCTATGCGTATTCTGGCGGCCATTTTGGATGGGGACACATGGGCCAAGTATTTCTGGAGTGGAGCAGCAGTGACTAACGTGCTGGAGCTGTTTGGCAGTATGTCGGAGGTGGAGGTGAGGCCTAAACAGCGGAGGACCTGATTCTACAGGTGCACCTTCTGCTGAACTCCCAGACCCCAACAATTATATAGTTTTATTTATAACTTTTACCAAACGGATCCGGATCACAGCCATATACATACCTGATGCAACCGGACCGGATCTGGATCAGGTCATCCGGTCCGTTTGGCACAGAAACGCAAGTGTGAACAGGGCCTTATGATTCAACTTGTCAACTTTAAAGTCACTGACTTGTGAGGCCCTTAACCTCCAGACTAAAAATCTACTCAGCAGTAGAGATGTCGCAAACCTCCGATTTTCGGTTCGAAGGTTCGGTTCGCGGAAAAGTTCTCGAACCGCAATAGACTTCAATGTGGAGGCGAACTTTGAAAAATAGAAAAAATTATGCTGGCCACAAAAGTGATGGAAAAGATGTTTCAAGGGGTCTAACACCTGGAGGGGGCATGGCGGAATGGGATACATGCCAAAAGTCCCGGGGAAAAATCTGGATGTGACGCAAAGCAGCGTTTTAAGGGCAGAAATCACATTGAATGCTAAATTGCAGGCCTAACGTGCTTTAAAACATCTTGCATGTGTATACATCAATCAGGGAGTGTAATTAGAGTACTGCTTCACACTGACACACCAAACTCACTGTGTAACGCACTGCAAACAGCTGTTTGTGTAGTGACGGCCATGCTGGACTACTGCGCAACATGACGAGATTGCTCTTCCTCACTCAGTGATGTCAGGTAATGTGTGACTTCCTTCTTAACTTTCCATGGCATTGTTAAAAAGCTTACGTTTTGTTTTTAAATTACATTTTCTACTTGCTGTGTACTTGTTCAGTACCGCTACAATGAGAATCCTGTGGAGGCGGGCAAGTCTGCCATTGTGACCCCGGGTAATGGCCGGGGAATGAGGGCTTTGAATCCGGTGTGGAGCTTGAGCAACGGCTACCACTAAACACCCAAGGAGGGCAGCGGGCAGGCATGCACGCTCGCCCGCCCCGAGGTAGTGACCAAAAATAACAATACAGGAGGAGGACTTTCGAGACCCTGCTGTGTATTTGAAATGAATGTACTTTAAATCCTTTAACGAGAACCAGTTATGGCGGGCAAAGATGACACCACATTCCTTTCACGAGAATCATATGGAGGCGGGCAAGTCTGCCATTTGTGACCCCGGGTAATGGCCGGGGAATGAGGGATGGAATCCGGTGTGGAGCCTGAGAAAGGGCTACCACTACACATCCAAGGATGGCAGCAGGCAGGCATGCACGTCCGCCCCGAGGTAGTGATCAAAAATAACAATACAGGAGGCGGACTTTCCAGGCCCTGCTGTGTATTTGAAATTAATTAACTTTAAATCCTTTAACGGGAATCCGTTATGGAGGGCAAGTCTGCCATTGTCACCGCGGGGAATGAAGGTTGGATTCCGGCCCGAAGTGGGAGCCTGCTGAGACCCATGCTGTAGCTGCCCTGACCGTGCTTTGCAGACCAGGCATCTGTGGTCAGATGGACCCTTGAGCCAGTGGAAGACAAAGCAAGTCGAAAGCATTTGCCAAGAATGTTTTACGGAGGGCAAGTTTTTTTGCCCTTTTTTTAAATTTTTTGAAAATGATAGATGGTTGTATTTTTAAATTGTTTGAAAGTTTAGATGGTTGTATTTTTAAATTGTTTAAAAGTGTATCCATTCAAATGCAAGTTATGCACTGACTGCCAGATATAATGTGCAGTCACAGATGCAGTGAAAGGTATGCAGTGACTGCAAACAGCTGTTTGTGTAGTGACGGCCGTGCTGGGCTGGTGCGCACCATGACAAGAGTGCAGGTGATGGTGGCTTTTCAGCCCATATGCTCGCCCAGCTGATGTAGCTGAATGACAGAACAGTGACTGTCCAGCTGATCAAATTTGGTCTGACCACAATGAAGCAACGACCTTATTATCTTTTGTGTGCCACCCCCACCCGAGACACTCAAATAGCCGGCGGTCATTGCTTCATTGTGATGCGCAAGCCCCTTCACCGCGGCAAGGTAATGATCACAAAGGGGGATGGGCACATGTACACGCACCAGAAAAATTAGTGTAGCGGCCGCTGCTAGCAGCGGCCTTAAAAATTCAGGAATCCGCCTAGAGTCCTGGACCCTGTTGGTAGTGGCGGAGAAGGCAGTCAAGCGGCCTGCAGGCAGAGATGCTGTGTGTGGGGACTGACTTAGTCTTCGGTCGTGCAGTAGCCCTCTGTGATCCATTCCTCATTTATTTTGATAAAGGTCAGGTACTGAACACTGTCGTGACTTAGGCGACTTCTCTTCTCAGTAACTATGCCTCCAGCTGCACTGAAGGTCCTTTCTGACAGGACGCTTGCGGCAGGGCAAGAGAGAAGTTGTATGGCAAATTGGGACAGCTCTGGCCACAGGTCAAGCCTGCGCAACCAGTAGTCCAAGGGTTCATCGTCGCTTTTCGCAGAGTCTACATCCACACTCAAGGCCAGGTGGTCGGCTACTTGCCGGTCCAGGCGTTGGTGGAGGGTGGATCCGGAAGGACTATGGCGAGGAGTTGGACTAAAGAACGTCCGCATGTCCGACATCACCCTGAGATCGCTGGAGCGTCCTGTTCTTGCCTGCGTGGACTTGGGAGGAGGAGGGTTACTGCCAGTGGTACCTTGATTGCGTTGTGCAGCCACATCACCCTTAAATGCATTGTAAAGCATCATCGACAGCTTGTTCTGCAAGTGCTGCATCCTTTCCGCCTTTTGTTGAGTTGCTAAGAGGTCCGCCACTTTGTGCCTGTACCGAGGGTCTAATAGCGTACAGGTCATTCGTCTTGAGTTTTTTGATACGGGGGTTCCTGAACAGGCTGGACAACATGAAAGAGGACATCTGCACAAAGCTGGATGCAGACGTACTCTCCATCTCCTCTTGCTCTTCCTCAGTGACGGGACGCAACTCCTCTTCCTCCCCCCAGCCACGAACAATACCACAGGAACGTGGAGCAGCAGAAGCCCCCTGTGATGGCTTTTGCGGTTGTTCTCCTTCCGCCGCGTCTTACTCCTCCACAGAAACACCTTCCTCATCATCACCATCATCAGAGTCTGACTCCTCCCCTTCCCCACACGACTCCTCTTCTTCCTCCTCCTCCCCCCTCTGTGCTGCCGCCGGTGTTGTGGAAACATCGGGTTTGTGTGTAAATGGCTCCCACGACTCCTGCTGCCCTAACTCTTCTTGTTCACGCTCCTCCACAGCTGTATCCACCACTCTACGCACGGCACGCTCCAGGAAGTAGGCGTAGGGGATCAAGTCGCTAATGGTGCCCTCATCGCGACTCACCAGTTTGGTCACCTCCTCAAAGGGCTCCATGACCCTGCATGCATTTCGCATCAGTGTCCAGTTGTTGGGCCACAACATCCCCATCCTCCCAGATTGTGTCCTTGTACTGTAATGATACAGGTACTGGGTGACGGCTTTCTACTGGTCTAGCAGGCGAGAGAACATCAGCAGGGTGGAATTCCAGCGAGTCGGGCTATCGCAAATCAGGCGTCTCACCGGCAAGTTGATTCTACGCTGAATCTCCGCAAAGCGTGCCATGGCCTTGTAAGAGCGCCTGAAATACCCACACAACTTCCTGGCCTGCTTCAGGACGTCCTCTAAGCCTGGGTACTTGGACACAATTCTTTGCACGACCAGATTAAGCACATGTGCCATGCAGGTTATGTGTGTCAGCTTTCCCAAATTCAACGCAGCAATGAGATTGCTGCCGTTGTCACACACAACGTTGCCGGTCTCAAGCTTGTGCGGGGTCAGCCATTGCTCGACCTGTTTGTTAAGAACAGCCAGGAGAGCTGCTCCAGTGTGACTCTCTGCTTTCAGGCAAGACATGTCTAACACTGCATGACACCGTCGCACCTGGCATGCAGCATAGGCCCTGGGGTGCTGGGGCTGTGTAGCTGGAGAGGAGATGGCGGCACCAGCCAAGGAGGAGGAGGAGGAGGAGAATGATGACAGTGAAGCGGTGATAGCAGGTGGAGAGGAGGTGGCTGTAGGCCTGCCTGCAAGCCGTGGAGGTGTGACAAGTCGGTCCTCTGCGCAGCCACGCAGTGCTGGGCCGAAATTACGCATTAGCGTAATTACGCATCGTAATTCACTACAAATGCACCGTAAGCGTTACGTGTAAGGTTACGGTATTACGCGTAATTAATTACGCGTAGACCGTGGGGTTACGTTTTACGCGTAACAAATTACGCGTAAGACAGTAAACTCCCATTGAAATTACACAGTCTGCCGTAATCGCGTAATATTACGCTCCCGTATAATATAAAAAAGCCGCCGACTTTAAGGGTTAATAGCAAAGCCCCCTTAAGTGTTAAGAGCCTCAAATTTGAAGAATATATTAAGGAGATCAAAAGGAATAAGAGGAAAATTTTTTTTTCAAAAAGACCTTATAGTTTTTGAGAAAATCGATGTTAAAGTTTCAAAGGAAAAATATATACATTTAAAAACCCGCCGACTTTAACGGTTAATAGCAAAGCCTGCTTAAAATTTAGGAACACCAAATTCACAGGGTATATTGAGGGGATCAGTGGGAATAAGAGGAAAAAATTTTTTTTCAAAAAGACCTTATAGTTTTTGAGAAAATCGATTTTTAAGTTTCAAGGGCGAAAATGTCTTTTAAATGCGAAAATGTCAGTTTTTTTTGCACAGGTAACAATAGTGTTTTATTTTCATAGATTCCCCCAAGTGGGAAGAGTTTTACTTACTTCGTTCTGAGTGTGGGAAATATAAAAAAAAAACGACGTGGGGTCCCCCCTCCCAGACCTCTTTAACCCCTTGTCCCCCATGCAGACTGGGATAGCCAGAATGCGGAGCAGCGGCCGCGTGGGGCTCCGCACCCTGACTATACCAGCCCGCATGGTCCATGGATTGGGGGGTCTCGGAAGGGGAGGGGCAGCCAAGCTTTCCCCTCCCCCTCCGAGCCCTTGTCCAATCCAAGGACAAGGGGCTCTTCTCCACCTCCGATGGGCGGTGGAGGTGGAGGCCGCGATTTCCTGGGGAGGGGTTCATGGTGGCATCTGGGAGTCCCCTTTAAAAAGGGGTCCCCCAGATGTCCACCCCCCTCCCAGGAGAAATGAGTATAGAGGTACTTGTACCCCTTACCCATTTCCTTTAAGAGTTAAAAGTAAATAAACACACAAACACATAGAAAAAGTATTTTAATTGAACAAAAAACATAACCACGAAAAAAGTCCTTTAATATTCTTAATTAACCATTAATACTTACCTGTCCCTTTAAAAGCCAGTTCCCACGCAATATCCTCGGAAATATACTAATCAGTTACAATGTAACAAAGTTATTACAATGTAACAACTTTGTTACTTTGTAACACCACCGCACCCGACGTCACTCGCCGCTCACCCGCCGGCCGCCGCATACACGCTAGTCCCCGCCGGCTCCCGCCGTCCACTCCGCCCACACCTGTCACCCATATACATGCTGGCACCCATGGGTGCCAGCATGTGTATAGGTGACATGTGGGAGAGGCGGGGAGGGCAGCGGAGCCGGCGGGGACTTAGCGTCCCTTCACCCGACAGAGCTCTGAGCTATATTAGCTCAGAGCTCTCGAAAGCATCTTTGTATTTGGGCTCCAAGGAGCCCCATTGGTCCTTAGCAGACCAATGGGGTTCCTTCAAATCATAAGGAACCCCATTGGTCTGCTAAGGACCAATGGGGCTCCTTGGAGCCCAAATACAAAGATGCTTTCGAGAGCTCTGAGCTAATATAGCTCAGAGCTCTGTCGGGTGAAGGGACGCTAAGTCCCCGCCGGCTCCGCTGCCCTCCCCGCCTCTCCCACATGTCACCTATATACATGCTGGCACCCATGGGTGCCAGCATGTATATGGGTGACAGGTGTGGGCGGAGTGGACGGCGGGAGCCGGCGGGGACTAGCGTGTATGCGGCGGCCGGCGGGTGAGCGGCGAGTGACGTCGGGTGCGGTGGTGTTACAAAGTAACAAAGTTGTTACATTGTAATAACTTTGTTACATTGTAACTGATTAGTATATTTCCGAGGATATTGTGTGGGAACTGGCTTTTAAAGGGACAGGTAAGTATTAATGGTTAATTAAGAATATTAAAGGACTTTTTTCGTGGTTAGGTTTTTTGTTCAATTAAAATACTTTTTCTATGTGTTTGTGTGTTTATTTACTTTTAACTCTTAAAGGAAATGGGTAAGGGGTACAAGTACCTCTATACTCATTTCTCCTGGGAGGGGGGTGGGCATCTGGGGGACCCCTTTTTATAGGGGACTCCCAGATGCCACCATGAACCCCTCCCCAGGAAATCGCGGCCTCCACCTCCACCGCCCATCGGAGGTGGAGAAGAGCCCCTTGTCCTTGGATTGGACAAGGGCTCGGAGGGGGAGGGGAAAGCTTGGCTGCCCCTCCCCTTCCGAGACCCCCCAATCCATGGACCATGCGGGCTGGTATAGTCAGGGTGCGGAGCCCCACGCGGCCGCTGCTCCGCATTCTGGCTATCCCAGTCTGCATGGGGGACAAGGGGTTAAAGAGGTCTGGGAGGGGGGACCCCACGTCGTTTTTTTTTTATATTTCCCACACTCAGAACGAAGTAAGTAAAACTCTTCCCACTTGGGGGAATCTATGAAAATAAAACACTATTGTTACCTGTGCAAAAAAAACTGACATTTTCCGCATTTAAAAGACATTTTCGCCCTTGAAACTTAAAAATCGATTTTCTCAAAAACTATAACCTCTTTTTGAAAAAAAAAATGTCCTCTTATTCCCACTGATCCCCTTAATATACCCTGTGAATTTGGTGTTCCTAAATTTTAAGCAGGCTTTGCTATTAACCGTTAAAGTCGGCGGGTTTTTAAATGTATATACTTTTCCTTTGAAACTTTAACATCGATTTTCTCAAAAACTATAAGGTCTTTTTGAAAAAAAAATTTTTCCTCTTATTCCCACTGATCCCCTTAATATACCCTGTGAATTTGGTGTTCCTAAATTTTAAGCAGGCTTTGCTATTAACCGTTAAAGTCGGCGGGTTTTTAAATGTATATATTTTTCCTTTGAAACTTTAACATCGATTTTCTCAAAAACTATAAGGTCTTTTTGAAAAAAAATTTTTTCCTCTTATTCCTTCTGATCTCCTTAATATATTCTCCAAATTTGAGGCTCTTAGCTCTTAAGGGGGCTTTGCTATTAACCCTTAAAGTCGGCGGCTACCTAACATTGATCCATGCGTCAACTTTTCCGCTTGGCAGCATGACCTTACGCATTAATTGCTAGTAGGATTTTACGCGTAAGCCTTTAACGTAATAACCTCAATTACGGTATACTTACGCGTAATTGCGTAAGTGCTATGCGTAATTACATACATGTACCGAAATTGAATGTCTATGCCGTAAGCGTAATTTCGTAATGCGTAATAGCGTAAAATTACGCGTAATGATCCGTAAGCGTAGCTTTCTCCATTACGACCAGCACTGCAGCCACGTACTCCCTGCTTGCTGCCATCTGTCACCAGGTTGACCCAATGGGCTGTGTATGTAATGTAGTGGCCCTGCCCGTGCTTGGCAGACCAGGCATCCGTGGTCAGGTGGACCCTTGACCCAACGCTGTGTGCCAGAGATGACACCACTTGCCTCCCAACTGCACGGTACAGTTTGGGTATGGCCTTTTGTGAAAAATAATTGCGGCCTGGTATCTTCCACTGCGGTGTACCAATGGCCACAAACTTACGGAAAGCCTCCGACTCCACCAGCTTGTATGGTAATAGCTGGCGAGCTAATAGTTCCGCCACGCCAGCTATCAGACGCCGGGCAAGAGGGTGACTAGCAGACATTTGCTTCTTCCGCTCAAATACTTACTTCACGGACAGCTGAAGGGAAGAGGCGGTGTGGAGGAGGGTGGCTGTGAAGGTGCAAGGGAGAGAGTGGATGAAGACGATGCACCTGAAGAAGGAAGAGGAGAAGGAGGGTGGCTTGTCTTTTGAGGGGTGCTGCTTTTCCTCAGGTGTTCTTGCCATAGTTGTTTGTGCCTTCTCTCCAGGTGCCTTCGTAAGGCACTTGTCCCTACGTGAGACATAGAGAAAAGGGTGTAGGCAGCGCTTCCAAATACAGAAGGCTGCACCTGAATTGATTAAGCTGCAGAGAAGTGCAGAGCTCCAATGCAGCCTTCTGTATTTGGAAGCGCTGCCTACACCCTTTTCTCTATGTAAAATGTTCTAAGTATACTTGTGGTAGCCTGCATCCAATCTGCATTCAAATTTTAGATTAGGGACTAGCACATAAATTAGCACTTAAATTTGCATAATTTTGCATCTGATTTGGATTCAAGGCGTGTATTTAGCCCCTGGGGGTCTGTACACGCTCCTTGATGGTTTATAAGCCAGTTGCAGCCTGTGAGCGCTGTCATTTTTGTTTGTCTGTCCCTACGTGAGAGTTGGCCTTTCCATGGCTCAATTTTTGCTGGCAGAGACAACAGATGGCTTTGCTCCGATCTGAGACACACACGTGAAAACATTTCCAAACCGCTGAACCCCCCTGGGGTGATGGCGCTACGGTGGCATCAGCAGCTGACGTTGAAGGGCATGTTGGCTGGCTGACCATAGCTGGTGATACATGGCGCCGGACACTGCCCCCAGCTGTTTCTGAGGACGAGCTCCCTCTGCTTCTATCATGGAGTCGTCTTCTCCTACTCCTCTCTGACTCCTCCTCTGAACTGTCCCCCTGGTCATCTCCTCTACCGGGACCATATGTGGTATCCGTATAATCGTCATCATAATCCTCCTGGCCAGCTGCGCTTTCCTCAGACACCTCCTCAAGTGCACCAACTTCAGGTGGTCCACCATCATCCCCATCCACACACGTTACGTCCATACTATCGCCACCTAACTCAGACGTATGAGGTGGTGTACCTGCGCCTTCTTGTTGTTGTTGCAGTAGTGGCTGGGAATCAGTGATTTCACCACCACCACCAAATAACTCCTGCGAAGTGTCAAATGCAGCGGATGTGGTGCTTGTTGTAGCGCTGGTGGCTGCGGGAGATGAGGTGTTATGTGTTAAATACTCAAGCACCTCCTCACGATTTTGGGAAGTGATGGCACGTGCCTTCTTCTGAGCACTGTATTTTGGGGCAGGTCCGCACGAAATCACAGCAACACCACCTCGCACAGCCACAGACCTGCCGGTGCCTGGTGGCCTTCCTTTGGGTCTGCTTCTACCTCTTCCTCTACCTGGTTTGTCCATTTTGTCCATCTCGGGGGTATGCTAGCTATATGTAGTGAGGTGGGTTCTCACTCAACACAACAGGTAGTTAGATGCAGTGAGCTGGGTTCACTGAACACAACAGGTAGTTAGATGCAGTGAGCTGGGTTCACTGAACAGTAAAGGTACTTAAGATGCAGTGAGGTGGGTTCTCACTCAACACAACAGGTAGTTAGATGCAGTGAGGTGGCCAGGTGGGTTCTCACTCAACACAACAGGTAGTTAGATGCAGTGATGAGGTGGGTTCACTGAACAGTAAAGGTACTTAAGATGCAGTGAGGTGGGTTCTCACTCAACACAACAGGTAGTTAGATGCAGTGAGGTGGCCAGGTGGGTTCACACTCAACACAACAGGTAGTTAGATGCAGTGAGCTGGGTTCACTCAACGCAACGCTAGGTATATGCAGTGATGAGGTGGGTTAAGTATACACAACAGGTACTGGGTAGTAAGATGCAGTGAGCTGGGTTCACTGAACAGTAAAGGTACTTAAGATGCAGTGAGGTTGGTTCTCACTCAACACAACAGGTAGTTAGATGCAGTGAGGTGGCCAGGTGGGTTCTCACTCAACACAACAGGTAGTTAGATGCAGTAAGCTGTGTTCACTCAACACAACGCTAGGTATATGCAGTGGTGAGGTGGGTTAGGTAAACACAAAAGGTACTGGGTAGTTAGATGCAGTGAGCTGGGTTCACTGAACAGTAAAGGTACTTAAGATGCAGTGAGGTGGGTTCTCACTCAACACAACAGGTAGTTATATGCAGTGAGCTGGGTTCACTCAACACAACGCTAGGTATATGCAGTGATGGGGTGGGTTAAGTAAACACAACAGGTACTGGGGTATATGCAGTACTGGGTAGTACAATGTGCAGCTCCCTGTCACACACACAGGTAGTCACTGAATGTGCTGGGCTGCTGGCAGTGGCACACACAATATCAATTAGCAAGTCTGTGCATGCAACAATAGTGTCAGTTTGACACACAGAAAAAAAAATGTACAGGATGAGCTCTGAAAAGAGCTGTTGCTGGGTGCTTTAAAAGCAATGATAATCAGTCAGGAGCAAGCAAAGCAGTCTAGAACCTAACTAATCTGTCCCTAGGAGAAAAAGTCTGCAGCAGCTGTCCCTTTCCTCTCTCTAGCAGGCACACGAGTGAGGCTAATGGCCGCCGGACCCTGCCTTATATAAGGGGGGGGGGCTCCAGGGCTTAGTGTAGCCTGAATGGCTACAATGTGCCTGCTGACTGTGATGCAGAGGGTCAAAGTTGACCCACATAGTGCATTATGGGGCGAATCGAACTTCCGCAAAAGTTCGCCTGGTGCAGGCGAAAGCGAACCCCTAAGTTCGCCTGGAACCGTTCGCCGGCGAACCGTTCGCTACATCTCTACTCAGCAGCACTGAAAAGGCTTGGTGTTTCTTTAACAGTTTCACAGCATCAGAACTTTGTTTTTCTTACCAAAGTCTCATTTTTAGCTGCACAGAAGCTAAGCTCCGCCCATCAAAGAAAACTGCCCGGGCATTTTTTTCCCTGATGCTGTGCAAAGCATGATGGGATTTCTGATGATGTGGTTTTCATTGCCTAGCAACTGGGAGGGGTGATCACGACACAGGACAGTTGGAACTGTATCTCATGCTCCCTGTCACCTCCTTTCAACCAAAAAGATGGCTGCCCTCATGAAATCACAAACATTTGCCTGTTCTTTTAAAACAGGGTGGGTAAGAGATTATATTACCTATCTATTTTAATTAACATAACTAATGTAACGTAATGATATTATGTTTGTTTAGGCTGAAGTCCCTCTTTAAGGAAGTGGGGGAAATTGCCTAGTTTGACTCTATGGTTCTGACTGTATTAACAAAAACAAACAATTCTGCTCACTGTCGTGCCTCATGGCATTCAAAAACAGGAATTGAATCTCCCAAACAAGATCTGGCCAACAAGTGGGAAAGGTAAAGACAGGTGTTTTAAACCTTTCCACCTCTCAAAACCTAAAAAAAAAAAAAAGCTTTGCATTTTTTTTTTTTTTAAACAGCCTTTATTTAACAAGTCTTAATCAAGTACATTCAACAATTTAAACATTATCATAATTGGTGCAGCAGTGCAATACAGCAAGAAAAGACAAAAAATCGCACTATTTATAAACATTACGATTTTGACAGTGTGAATCATAAACTTAGTTCAATACAGCAAGTATCCTATCTTGTATTAGTGAGATATCTGGGAGGCCCGGAGTATCCAACCATCCTGCTCATATCATATCAAATTTCGCTGGGGCTTTCCTATGCAAATATATACTTTTCTCCAGTTTTAGATAAATGTTTATCTGTTTAATCCAGTCGGCTACTGTTGGAGGGGAAGGGTCTTTCCATAGCATGAGGATTAACTTCCTGGCTTGGAATAATAATCTAAGAATCATAGTTTGAACATGTTCCTGTACTTTTAGCTCCAGTGACGAGCCCAATATACAAAGCTGAATCGTACGATTTACCTTTTGTTTAGATACAGTGTCTATAATATCGAGCACTTCCTTCCAATATCTTTGTAGTTTTGGGCAACGCCAAATCATATGTAATAAGTCCCCATGGTCTCTACTACACCTATGGCAAATTGGGTTTTCTCTGCATTTTATAGAAAATAATCTCTTGGGGGTTAATAAATTCCTATATATAATGTTTAACTGTGAAAGTTTTTGGGAGGCATTTGTAGAGACCAGGGGGACATTCTGGAGAATGCTAACCCAATCTTCAGCCGTCAGCTCCCCCAAATCCTCCACCCATTTATCATAGCATGTAAGAGGGAATTTCCTCAGAAATAGACCCAGTATCATAGAGTAGCAGGCTGAAATGAAGCCACTGCGTCCTTTATATTGACTCATTAAATTGAAAAGTGGTGCTGGTTGCAGTCGCAAAGAGTGTAAGGAGCGCTGCTTATTAATTGCATGCTTCAGTTGCGTGTATTGGAAATTTATCAATTGCGAGAAAGGACTTGGTGACTGAGTAAAAATGTCCGATAACGGTTTTAGCCTTTCGTCATCAGTCAGGATCTGAGCTAATGAGGAAATTCCCTCCCCCGCCCAACGTTTTAGGAAAGACAAATTTGCCAGCTCTGGAAAACGAGTCACAGCATTCAACGGAGTAAAAGTAGTGATCCCCTGAATTTCTTGCATAGAGCGTACTCTATCCCAGACTTTTTGCATAAGCAGAAAGGTTGGTTCTCTTCTCCCCCTTGCCCCACATACCCCAGCCTCTAAGGCAGCATATATTGAGTTAAAATTCAAAACCTTATTTAGCAATAACCTACAAGGGTCTTGCATATCTTCGTCCTCCCACCCAATCAAATGTTGGGTTTGCGAGGCCAAGTAGTACACCCATGGATTAGGTACTGCTAACCCTCCTTCCTCCTTGGAATATTGTAGAAATTGAAGCTTAATTTTGACTCTACCCTGTCCCCATATAAAATCTCTAAACAGTCTGTCAATAGTTTTAAAAAGCTTTAGACGGAGCCATGTTGGAGCATTATGCAGTAGATAGAGCAATTGGGGCATAGTAACCATTTTAATTAGGTTTATGCGAGCAACTGGGGAGAGGGGTAGCTTAGACCAAATTTTTATTTTTTTCCGGATTTTAGCTAACATAGGTGTAATATTTAGTGTTTCATAGGATTCAATATCAGCAGCCAAAACTATACCGAGATATTTAAAGGAGCTCACTTTTTGAATTTGGGCGCAACAGAGTGGAAGCGTGGGGTCCACTTTGTCAAGAGGTAATAAGGAGGATTTATTCCAATTTATGGTGAGACCTGAGAATTTACCAAAAATAGAAAGTGTGCTCATAACATTTTTTAAAGAATCATTGGTATCTTGGAGAAATAGTAATGTATCATCGGCATAGAGGGCGATTTTTTCTTCCACCTCCCCATATTTAAATCCCCTTATTGAATCCCTGGATCTAATTAGTTCCGCAAGAGGCTCTATGGCTATTGCAAAAAGTAGTGGTGAGAGCGGGCATCCTTGCCTCGTTCCCCTACCCAAAGCAAAGCTAGGTGACAATATATCATTAACCCGTAGCCTAGCCTTAGGAGCATTGTAGATAAGTTTTACCCAACGACAAAAGGAGGGGCCAAATCTCATCGTCTCCAATACTGCATACAGATATTGCCACTCCACGCTATCGAAGGCCTTGGCAATATCAAGAGAGAGGACAGCCCGATCCCCCATATTATCAGCATGTAATTGCATATTTAAATATGCACGTCTAATATTTATGGCTGTGGATTTTGAGGGCATGAAGCCTGACTGGTCTGGTTTTACTATAGTGGTTATTACTTTGGCCAGCCTGTTTGCCAAGACCTTTGACAGTACCTTAATGTCAGCTGTAAGAAGAGAAATAGGCCTGTATGAGTCCGCCTTAAGGGGATCCTTCCCTGGTTTTGGGATTAAGATAATAGTAGCCTCAGACATAGATTGTGGCAGTGACCCTGTATGGTAGGATTCATTAAAAACCTCCAACAAGTGAGGTAGTAATAGTTCTGAATATCTTTTGTATGCTTCAATTGGCAAACCATCCCCGCCTGGGGCTTTATTGCCCGGAAATGAGCGTATGGCAATTTCTAGCTCTTCCAGCATGATAGGTGCTTCCAACATGGCTCCGTCCTCCTCGCTTATACCAAGTAAAGGGATAGAATGTAGGTAAGCTATTAATTCTTCCGGCCTATACTCTACTCTGGAAGTATACAGATCCATATAGAACCTCTGCAATTCCTTGATAATATCTTGGCTATTTGAAACTATATCACCTTTTGCGGTGATTAAGGCATTGATATGGCCTGATGGAGTTTGAGCTTTTGTAATGACCGAAAGCAAATGCCCTGTCTGATCTCCATGTTCAAAGAAGGCTTGTTTAAGAAAAAATCTTTTATAATTGGCTTTAGTAATTAAGTATTCTTTTAGTAAATCTTGCGCTTGGACCCAGCTAGCCCTTTTTGCTTCACTAGGATCTAATATAAAGGCAGTTTCCGAATCCATCACCCCTTTTATTAGACCCACATGTCTCTCTCTGGTTTTGGACCTAATTTTATTAATTTCCCGGACAAATAGTCCTCTTAAAAAAGCCTTGAAGGCTTCCCATGTAATTTTTTTGTTAGAAATATCGTTGTTGTATGTAAAAAAGATATTTATATCCTGTATAATTTCTACATGTGTATCAATCAGCGTAATCCAAAATGGATTTAATTTCCAGGGTAATCTAGGTTTAGCCACTTTTAAGGGATTGCAAATTTTGACTTTTAAAGGAGAATGATCAGAGAGTGACCTTACTAAGTAATCAACCTGGTCAATTAGAGGTAGTAAAGCTTGATTCCCTATAGCTAGGTCTATCCTAGAGAGAGACATGTGCGTCCTGCTAAAGCATGAATAGCTAAGATCTTTCGGATGTCTACAACGCCAAACATCCACCAGGGCCAGTTCCTCTAGAAGCCTAGCTAAAGAAGATAACTGATTGTCCTGCATTCTAGATCTAAATCTATCTAATTTCTGGTCTAAGTACATATTATAGTCTCCAACCCATAGTAGAGGCAGGTGCATCTTATCTTGTAATAACTCAATAATTGGTTGCAAACTGGAAGGCGAGAAGGGGGGCGGGACGTAAATACCCACAACAACACATTCTACTGAGTTAAAGAGGGCATGCACTATTACAAAGCGACCTTCTGTATCTACGTGTGATGTTATTAATTGAAATTGAATCTTAGCATGTATGAGAAGGGACACACCTCTAGAATATGAGGTGTAAGTAGAGTGAAATGCATTTGAGATCCATCTCTTAGAAAGCCAAGTTAAATTCTCCTTGACCAGGTGCGTCTCTTGCAGACAGATAACAGCCGGGCCTTGTTTCTGTAAAAAGGATAGAATTGCTAAGCGCTTCGTATTATCCGCCAACCCTCTCACGTTCCAGCTCAGAACATAAAAGTCTGCCATAGATATCTCTAATGTACTACATAAGGAAACAGTAAATGATCACACTGCTTGTTATTGGAGTATTTTCTGCTGCACTCTAACACTAAGATAAGGAAAAAAGGAATATATTTCAACCAGGAGTTTTGATAATAACAATAATAACAGTATTCTCCTCTCATCCCTGAGAACCAGATATTAAAAGAAGAGGATAGATTGAAGAGAACAAAAAGTTCCCCAAGCTTTAAGTGTCCCTGGGATGGGGAGGAATAGGTATACCTCTATACTACTATTCACAGACAACAATAAAAGTTTTACCACTTGCAGAAGAACGTTCTGTAGTTAGTTTGAGCTCAGTGATATCTTTGTTTTGTGAGAACTGGAGCTAAACATTGCCTCAGTTCCCAGCTTCAATAATATTTTATATACATTACAAAAGAATAGAAGATAAAGTGACCCTGTGCAACATGCACCAACCCACAACATAAAATATTCGACCTGTAGAGGGACAAGTGGTATAAAGAACTCCCCCCAACACAGCAAAAAACCGTGGGGATATATATATTTTAGTAAGGGAACAAAAGTGACAACTTTTCCGCCTTGACTACTAATATCCTGCATCCCACGGATAGGGACCGCTTCCAAGTATATGCTAAAAAGTTAATCATTCTTGTGATTTTTGCTGAAGATGCTGTTCGTTCTCATCTAACCACTCCATAGCCTCTTTTGGTGTCAGGAAAAAATTAGCCTCATTCTGTGCAATGACTTTCAGCTTGGATGGATATAGCATGGCATATTGAAGATTTAATTTCTGTAGACGCTTTTTGACCTCGTAGAACTTGGCCCTTTGTTTTTGCACCTCTGCTGAGAAATCAGGGTAGAACGATACTTTATGATCACCATATTGAATATTGCCTTTTAGCCTTGCTTGTTTCAGGATTACCTCTCTGTCCTGATAGTGAAGTACTTTGGCCAGTATTGGTCTGGGCGCTGCTCCCGGTTTCGGGGGTCTGGCAGGGACTCGGTGTGCTCGTTCAATAGCGTAAAGTTTGGAAAAAGAATCCGCTCCGAATACTTCTAGCAGCCATTTCTCAATAAAAGCAGTAGGATCTGAATTCTCGGTCTTCTCTGGCAAGCCTACTATGCGGACATTGTTCCTGCGTAGCCTATTTTCAATATCATCAGATTTATCGGTATTGGCAATGGAGTGTTTAATCACCCTTTTCAGATCTCTAACCACGGGGGCTACCGTATCTTCTACATTACTAACCCGTTTTTCAAGATCCGTGGTTCTCTCTCTGATCTTAGAAACATCTTGCCTCAGAAGCATTAGCTCTTCCTTTATACCCCCCGTCTGTTGGGATAGAGAAACAATGGCCGCATTGCACGCATGTATGGCAGTCAGTATCTCACCAAGAGAGGGTTCTTTCTGGCCCCCGTCACCACTAGGACCGTCTGTCTGCATCGATTCCTCCTCCGCAGCAGGTACTTCAGCCTCCGTGGCTGTTTCCCACTCCAACTCTGCGGCGCTCGTACTGCGGCCCTCCCGCTCTGTCTGCTCGTCTTCGGTGTCCCCCCAGCCAGCTTTCTGTTGTTCCTGGTCCGTCTGCTCCTTGCTTCTTGGTAGTTTAGAATCTTTGTGTGCAAATTTTTCCAAGCGAGCAGCTATTTCTTCTTGCTGGGATCCCGTTTTGCGCGAGCGTGTCTGACTTGATTCAGCGCCATCTTGCTTCTTCGGCGCTTCCACTGGGCCTCGCTCATCTTTGCTCTCTCCCTTAGGCATGGTGGCTAGTAGGCTTTCCAAACTCCTCTCACGGTCGCTCCGGAGTCTCCTCTCGGTAGGATTAACGTTTGAGGAAGAAATTCGGGCGGGTTAGCAGTGCACAGGGCCGCTTTTCACAGGATCACGGTGGGAGCTTTGTGAGACGTGTGTGCTCACATCGCCGGCAGACCACGCCCCCCAGCTTTGCATTATTTATCAAATTAAGAACTATGTCATATCACTGTAAATTAAGGCCGGTGCACACACCAAACAAAGTGCACAACATGACTGCAGACTCGACTGCAAGCACAACAAATTGTTAAAATGACATGTCTTTTTTGCACACCAGCCTACTAAATTACCAACTCATTTATACAATGCATGCGCAAGTAAAGTGACAGTATGCATGACATTGCTGCATTTATTACAACATCGTTTAAACTACATTCACTCGTCTTTTTATTTGGCTACAATTTGTACACCTGATTGTCGTCTAACGCACCAAAATCAGACGACAATCAGGTGTTTTAGTTGTGAGTGTACACGGGCTTTTAGACCTATATAGTGCACACTTACAGTATTTCACATAGGTTTTTATCTAACGGCATAGGCAGAACAGACAGATGCAATATTTCTAATGTTTGATGTCTGACTAGATAATTTGTGTTTGTTTATAATTAGTGATGAGGATTATGGCATATATAGATCAGCTCAAAGGCATTTATTTTGACTTGAATTAAGTATTCCTTTTCTCAATGCCTTGTGATAATATTAGACAGCAAAGCAGTAACTCTGTTTGAAAATAGGCCAATCATCTTAAACTAAACAACATGGTATGACAGCATTGCTCATTTGCATTTCACTGCAAGCTTACACGATTTACCAAGTAAAATATGATGCAAGAAAACAAAACAATAGTTTTGTAAGGCTTGGTGTTAATGCGCACAGCTTGCAATCCATCTTCAGCTAAAGTCCAGTAGAGATTTTTCTCATACTGTGCCTGCGCAGGACGCCCCTGGCTATGGTAGCGGGTACAAGTATGCGCAAGGCCAGGGCGTCACAGTCGCAGTGGACATCGACTTACAAGTTGGCGGTTCTGAAAGTCAGCTGCAGCAGGGGAACAGAGGATCGTTTGGAAATGGCGGGGGCACAGGTTGGCTGCAGCGGGCTGGCAGAAGCCCCAGGTAAGTGAAACACTTTTGTTTTATATATCTTCAGGGCTGCTTTTAATGGCAAGCTTGGTTCTTCACATTGCTCTGTTGCATTACTCCTAGCTCTCAGTGCCTATGCTGTATTTTCCACTTGTGTAATGCAATCACTTATGGGGTGACAGCACTGCAGGAGTGAGACCAGTTGACATAGCGTTTTCAGTTAAAGGGGCACTATTGCTAATTTCATCTTTTTTAGACCCTTTGACATACATATGTCTTTTTGGAGTAATGTTATTACACAGTATATAGTCTTATACAAATGTAATTGTTCAGTGCCAATAATCATTTAGAGCCAGGCAGTCACGTCAGTAGTTGTACCTTTCCGACGCCAATGCAGACTAATCCATTCTATAGTAGGGAGGCATCTGTTATTGATGGTAGAGCTGTCGTTATTTTCCTCCCCTCTGGGCAGCTCATTTACCATGTTTCAGCTTGTAACTGCACTAACGTGCAGTTACTCAGCTCACAGCAGCCGCCGTAAAGTGTAGAACCAGGACGCAGCCTCCTCCATACAGCGCAGGATGTAGGTGTGAGTGCTGTGTGTTGATACGCTGCCCGGCCGCCAAGGACCCCTTTTGCTAAGCTGGCAATTAAACGGACACCTATTGTTGTCCGTTTCTATGGCAACCCGACCGGCTTAGGAACTGCGCGTTCTAGCGGCGGCATCAAAGAGAAGACACAAGGAAGCTGCGTCCTACACTTTATGGCGGCTGCTGTGAGCTGAGTAACTGCACGTTAGTGCAGTTACAAGCTGGAACATGGTAAATTAGCTGCCCAGAGGGGAGGAAAATAACGGCAGCTCTACCATCAATAACAGATGCCTCCCTACAATATAATGGATTAGTCTGCATTGGCGTCGGAAAGGTAAAACTACTGACTTGACTGCCTGGCTCTAAATGATTATTGGCAGTGAACAATTACATTTGTATAAGACTGTAGACTGTGTAATAACATTACTCCAAAAAGACATATGTATGTCAAAGGGTCTAAAAAAGATGAAATTAGCAATAGTGCCCTTTTAAAGCACAGCAGGGTTGCTATTGCAGCTAATTTAACAGCATTTACTATGCTAGAAGCCTCTGGATAGTCCATAAGCTTCCCCGATCTTCTTACACCCCTCTGAACCTGTGCCGAGACTATCTGAAAATATCTGAAAATACATGAATGTTTTGCGTGCAGTCACACTTCCTCTCTGTGTAGGAGCATGGCTGCACTGGGCATATGCAAAGGAAGGCTGGAGCCGCCTGTGCACAGCCTTTTCCTCCATGTACGTGCGGCTCCATGCTACTGCAAATCCCAAAAACCTACTAGCATCTGCAGAGTGTGTCTGTGCTCATATATAGAGGGGTGCAAGATCACAAAGAAAAAAAAAAGGTCCTGTCACTTTAAAGAAAGTGATCCTAGCACTCTGATTGGCCCAATAGACTGCCTGTCAAGTGATGTCACGTGACAGTCAGCCTATTGGGCCAAAGTGCGGGGATCACTTCCTTTAAAGTTACTGGACCCGAAGGGGTCCAGGGCGGGATGTTTAGAGCGTCTGTTAATGGGTAATAACTACAAGCGCTCGCTATGCTGGGCATATCGAGCTTTACTCTGACAACAGGTAATAACGCACGCTATGCTGCCAATAGCGCACATAGTGTGCATTACGGCACGCAGGGTTAAATAGCACGAGTAACAGCAGGTTACTCATGCAGCGCTATTTGTGTTAGTGAATCAAGTCCTTAGTACCTAACCACTTACTGTTGCTTGCCTTCAGGCTCCCTCCTGTTCCCTGGTCTGCACTATTTTAGTATTTGTCTGGCCATGCACATGTCCTATAAGTTATAAATATACAAAGGCTAAGATGAATAGAGGGGGTTTCCTTTAAAGAGGAACTGTAGTGAAAATAACAATTAACAAAAATGCTTATTTTTTTAACAAATGATTTAGTCAGTGTCTGAGCACTGTAAAATCTTTCCTCGGCCTTATTTACATTCTGAAATTTATCACAGGTGATGAACGTTTTCTTCTGGGACTTTTCAAGCCAATGAAAATAATACTTGGTCTCTCAAAATACTCTGGGAGTAGAATTCTGTTTAGTTACTAAACAGCCTAGGCTAAGCATCCCTGGGAGGGCAGAGTTACATACCAATATAAAGCAATATATAGATATAGAAAGCGTTTCTAATGTTGAAACCAAAGTAGTTAATGAAAAAATGGTTATCCAAACAAAAAAATTACTGCATTTTAATATTTCTCACTAAAATGCCTCTTTGAAAGAGCCAGAGGTGTAAGATCTATAGAAGCTGTCATATTTATTTCCTTTTAACTTCCCTGGCATTATGATTATTTCCAGATGTAGGGTCTAAAAGCCATGTCATTTTTTTTCACAAGCTTTTAGACCCTAAAAACAAGAAGAAAAAAAAACATACCAGAGAGAGATCTGCAGCAGCTCCTGCTTAAAACTCACTCAGGCTCGGGATTACCACTCTGAGCTGCAGATTTCCATCCTGAGCCTGACTCGGGATTACCACTAAGGAGGTTAAACAATACCAGTTGTCTGCCAGTCCTGTTGATCTTTCTGATCAGTAGGGTCGAAATCACACACCTGAAACAAGCATGCAGCTAATCTTGTTAGATTTGCCATAAACATCTGATCTGCATGCTTGTTCAGGGTATATGACTTAAAGTATTAGAGGCAGAGGATAAGCAAGACAGCCATCAATGAGCATTATTCAAAAGAAAATAAACATGTCAGCCTCCCTATCCCTCTCACCTCAGTTTCCGTTTAAATATAATGTATTAAAAGTCATATGTGTGATGTTCTTAATTGCCACAGTTCAACCCCCTTAAATATTATTCTAAAAGTTTAACAACTAAGCTTTTACTGTGGTTAAGAAGAAGGACATTATTAAACAACATTTAATAACAAGACAACAGGAATAATTGCTGTTAACTCCTGCTATTTATATTTGTCTTTAAATGTGGATAGATTTGCAATGCTGACAAAAGCAAACCAGAGGATATAATTAAGGATGGAACATTTTGCCAAAAGCTGGAAATACTAAACAAAAAGCATTTGTTTTCTCTCCAAAGAGAAAGTATGTGATCTGTTGTAAGGGCCTCAGAGAGACGCCCACAGACTGGATATCTTGCCAGGTTTTGATAGATACACCAATATTTGGAATTCCTATAACAGTGAGCTTATTGAAACATGAAGGAACGTTCTAACATCCTTTGGGTCAGAAGCCACTAAAACTATGGTAGTAATGCAGGTTACCTACAAATCTAGGGCTCTAAAACACTTTAAAGACACAGCAGGAATACCAAGGACTTCTAAAATGTTTCTATTGTTAGCCTATCTACAGACATGGGAACAATAATATAAATCAAAGCAGTAGATTTATAGTCATCAATAACATTAAAAACTAGCATTGATAACAAGCATTGATAATGTGTTGTATGTCTATAGCAAACAATACATTATTGGTTTTTGCTCATCTGGCACTCTTTTGGGAAGCAGGAAATTTGGGCGCATGAGGCAGGTGGACAAAAAGGGCGCCGCCATTCACTCCCATAATAAATATCGTTTAATCGGCGCCCAACAGGAAAAAAGGGCGCTGGAGAAAAATAACGTTTTAAAAGCGGCGCCCGGAGACTTTTAATGTTTTATAACTGTTTCTCATGATTACACATTATTTAATGATTTATAATTTTTTAAACATTATTTTTAAACGAAAAACAGTACAATATTTTTTTAAAACATTACTTTTAAACAAAAAACCGTACAATCTTTTTTTTTTTTACATTTTTAAACGAAAAACCGCACCATATTTTTTTAAAAACGTTATTAATGCTTATCACAGGGGGGTCTTAGGTTTAGGCACCACCAGGGGGGTCTTAGGTTTAGGCACCAACAGGGGGGTCTTAGGTTTAGGCACCAACAGGGGGGTCTTAGGTTTAGGGGGGTCTTAGGTTTAGGCACCAACAGGGGGGTCTTAGGTTTAGGCACCAACAGGGGGGTCTTAGGTTTAGGCACCAACAGGGGGGTCTTAGGGTTAGGCACCAACAGGGGGGTCTTAGGTTTAGGCACCAACAGGGGGGTCTTAGGGTTAGGCACCACCAGGGGGGTCTTAGGGTTAGGCACCAACAGGGGGGTCTAGGGGTTAGGGATAGGTACAGGGAGGGTTCTGTGTGAGAGTAGGGTTAGGTATAGCTTTAGTAAAATTCTTATTAATGTTTTATAAAACGTTATTATAAATTTCAATTTTTAAACAGGGAAGATTAACGTTTTTAAAATTGCCGATTTTATACACATTATTTAATGATTTATAACTTTATAAAACATTATTTTTAAACGAAATATAACACAAATTTTTTTTAAACGTTATTCATGATTATCTTTTAAAACCCTGCGCCCTTTTTTCCCGGCGCCCTTTTTTAACGTACGCCTCTTTTGATGTACTTTGCTGAAGGCTTCTATTACATTATCAATATTGTTTAACAGCGATCATCACAGGAAACCGTAAACTATCCCAAATATTCCATCATCACAGGCAACAGTAATTATTCCAAATATTTTTCACTGTGATCCACGCATGTATGGTTTTTTGTCCTTTTCAAAACACACAACTCTTAAAGTGACACTGTACACAAAACACAGAACAGGCCTGCAGTCCTATAAATGAATGAAAACACAAGTTACCTTTTCCACCGCTGCATGTTTTGTTTCACGCACCCATATACAGAAAAATTGTAGTGTGTCAAGTTGTAGAACCGCTTAAGAGACTAATTAGCAGAGAGATTTCCCTCAATGTGTCCTGGAGATGCTTCTTGCAAATCTATCTCCTCTTTATTCAAGAGGAATGCCTGGATAGTTGCTCAGGACATTTTTGCACGAACTTTACTCTCTGCACTGATTGTAGACTTTTTTTCTTTATAAGCTGTTTACTTATGTGATCCTAGAGCCCTGCTACAGTGGCATACCCAGGGTACTGGACATCAGTAAGAGGAAGTGCTCATGGCTGAGCACTTGCTTTCGGTATGTATGCATGTTTCAAACTGCACCTATACAGTTCTGCATTGTGTGTCGCCACTTGGGGGAATTCCCTGGTTAAGCATTCATCTGGAGGATCTTGTCATATACTTTGAGGACCAGGCACCAGGCAGCATTAAGACAGTCATGAGAAGGTAATCTAGCCCACCATGGCTTCATTCAGTAGTTTTTTCCCAGTTCAGGTGTACTTCAAAGGGAACCAGAGGCCCCAGATAAAAGATTCTATACATACCTGGGGCTTCCTCCAGCCCCATACGCACGGATCGCTCCCACGCCGCCATCCTCCGCTTCCTGTATCCGGCGGTACCGGGTCCCGTAGTTTCGGCCAGTCGGCCAGTCGGCGGCAGCACGCTGTCAATTGTCCGCATCACAGGGGCTCCCGGCATACCCTTATGCGTGCGGCTGCCTACTGTGCAGCCGCACGCGTAAGGGTATGGAGGGAGCCCCTGCTCATGTGGACAATTGGCCGCATCCGCCGGAAGTGATGGGACCCGGTACTGGCGGATCCAGGAAGCAGAGGACGGTGGCGTGGGAGCGATCCGTGCGTATGGGGCTGGAGGAAGCCCCAGGTATGTATAGAATCTTTTTTCTGGGGCCTCTGGTTCCTTTTAAGCAACAATTTAGTATTGGAAATGATTGTTATAAATTCCCTAAAATCTCTGTGAAACCAGAAGGAGGAGAGCTTGTAGTGCAGACCTGAGCTCAGGGCTTTGCTGGACTGAAACATTTCTGCTGCAGACATCAGATAGCTTCATTCATTTAAGTGATCGTGCCTGAGTTTTCCATTCCTCCAAGGAGCATGTCCCATGGGGCAGCACTTCCTATGCTTTTTGCAGCTACTGAAGAGAACAGGCTATGTGGAAATGATTAGTCGCCCAGTCACTGGCCACTTCACTTGTCTCACTATTGCTGCAGCTTGCAGGATGAGAAGCACTTCAGAGGCAGAAATACTCTGGTTTGGGATTCGCCTTGGTCTCAATAAAAAAGCAGACATAACAGTATTATTTTCAACAGATTTTGACCACAGTCTGAGAAAGGATGGGGGGTTGGCAACACTAGTTGAGACTGGTTTTGTTACCCCACTCTCTTTTTCACCCACAGCACACCACCGGTCCTCCACCTCCCCCCATTGGTATGCAACTGCCCTGGTAGTTTATGCTCTGTATTACTTGTTTTAAATGGCACAACTTACCTAAATATCTCTGCATGGTTAATTAAGTTAATAAAGACACAATTTGCAGTAAATGCAAACTACATAGTCTTAAGCTTGACGCATACCCGGTTCAGCACCGCAGTCCGAAAATCTCATGCATCCAAGCAACGTTCACCTCCTATTCATTCGCCTATAACTTTATTGCTACTTATCACAATGAATTGATCTATATCTTGTTTTTTCCGCCACTAATTAGGCTTTCTTTGGGTAGTACATTTTGCTAAGAATTATTTTTTTCTAAATCTATTTTAACAGGAAGATTAAGAAAGAAATAAAAAAAATTCATTATTTCTCAGTTTTTGGCCATTATAGTTTGAAATTAATATACGCTACCGTAATTAAAACTCATGTATTTTATTTACCCATCTGTCCCGGTTATTACACCATTTAAACGATGTCCCTATCACAATTTATGGTGCCAATATTTCATTTAGAAATAAAGGTGCATTTTTTCAATTTGCGTCCATCACTATTTATCAGCTTATAATTTTAAATAATATAATAACATATTCTCTTGACATGCATATTTAAAAAGTTTAGATCCTTGGGTAACTATTTATGTTGTTTTTGGTTTTTTTTAATTGTATTTTTTATTTTTATTTATTTTTTAATAAAAAAAGTGTATGTGGGTAATTTTTGGTGTGGGAGGAAAACTGCTAATTTTAAATGTAAAATATTTTTTTTTTCATTAAAAATGTATGTTGATGCAGTTTACTATTTGGCCACAAGATGGCCACAGTGAAAAACAGTGAACTAAAATGCTGGGGAGAAGTTTCCTGGGGGCAGAAATAACGCGCTCTCTGGAGAGAAAGCGTCAGTATTTCTGCGGGGAAGTTAGATTGGTGAATGGGAATTATATTCCCATTCACTGATTGGGGGGCAGCGGGCAGCGGGAGCGCGTGCGGGGGTGCGCCCGATCGCGCGCACCAGCTGGCGGCAGCAGCAGCAGTGCCTATCTGGACAAGGAAGCTCGTCCAGATAGGCCGAACTGGATACTTGACAATACAAGTGTTTTTTTTAGATTTTTTAAAGGACACCTGAATTGAGAGAGATATGGAGACTGTCATATTTATTTATTTTAACCCCTAAATGACTGCTACACATCAATTGGTGTGAGCAGTGCGGCAGCCCCAGGACCACTCCACGCCAATTGGCGTGAAGTGCTAGGGGCGGGGATTGTAGGAGATCGTGCATGCATCTCTGCATGAAAGACAAAACCACCATCTATATACAATGTACAGCGCTGCAATCTACGGCAGCACTGTACTGAGGACACCCGTGTCACTCGGCTGTCCCTTGGGGAGGCAAGACAGCCGTTCACGCTGATTGGCTGGCGGGGGAGGGAGGGAGAAAAAACATAAATAAAATAGGAACATTTATTTTTAAAAAATAGAATAAATATTTGTAAAAAAACCAAAACATCCTGGCAGCAATCATAGCTCACCAACAGAGAGCTCTGTTGGTGAGCAGAAAAGGGGGGGCATCACTTGTAAGCTGAGTTGTATGACCCTGCAGCGATGCCTTAAAGCTGCAGTGGCCTAATTAGTAAAAAAATGGCCTGGTCACTAGGGGCGTTTAAGACCACAGTCCTCAAGTGGTTAAACAATACAAGTTGATTTTTTTTATTTTTATCTCCATAAGAAATTAAAAAAGCAAGACCATACATTTTTTGGTGCTCTCTGTAAGCACGCCCTTCTGTTGCACCACTCTGCTCCCCATACGACAAAGGCCCTGCTCACCATTCAACATGCTCTATCCACCCTCCACTCCTGGTAAAGCTGTCCACAGCAGCCATGCGTGACAATGTTCTAGAAGTGCATACTTGAAAGGTGCCACTCATGAAAGCTCATAACTGGGTGAGAGTGCAAAATTACAGGGAGCTTGGAGTGGACACACACCATGCACCACTCCTCTGTCCTCCACGTGTGGTGTGACTAGATTGAGTAACAGCCACACAACTGAGGGAAGCCCATCCAACCCAGTAGAGAAGTAAGCCTTAGGATACCATACTATACATATTGTCATGTGTGTTTTAATAATTACTGGGTCAATTCAGATCCACTTTAAGCAGGCACCCTTGCCACACCTTATTTGTCACACAAGTGAATTTTTTTTTATCCATATATGGGCTTGTATATAATAGACAAGTTGCAATTTTAAATGTCAACTATAGCAACCCAGCTGTTAAATACAAACTTGTGATTTTTAATGTCAGCGGTATATTCTTAATTTAATATAATAATATTTTGTATTGCTGTTTGAGCATAAAATAAGTTACATGGAAATACAACTTTGATTCTAGCATTCATGTCTCCCACTGCTAAGATGTTGGGTTCAAATCTTCCCAAGAACATTTTTTACAACCAGATAAGTGTAAGGTTTGTCACATAACACGTAAAGGGGCATGGGAGGACATCGGTTTCCCATGTAGGCGTTTCAGGACTGGGTAAGGGATTGTTTATACACTGCTTATTAGCTGTTTTAATCTATTGGTAATCATGTGTTCCTCATGTTATATGATTCCTTGGTGTTGGACCCTGGAAGGAGGTACTTATTTGACTGCTAGCCATACATTTGGAACAATACCTCTACTCCCTGTCCATGATTCATTTATCCTAGTTGTATGCTGTATGCAGTTTGTAGAAGCATCTGTCCTCTTGTGAATTTTACATGGTTTTAATTGTTTTTATGGTGTGTATTGGAATACGTTCCTTAATAAAATTACTGTTGATTTTGAAAGCCAATTGTGATGACATTATTCTTTACCAATTGCCTAGATGGATACTTTCTTTTGTTTATAAGTGTAAGGTTCACTGTATTTTATAAGAGAATGAAAAATGGGCAGTGATATGTCAGTGTGTTAAAGACACAGCTCTATGGTATTGTCACACAGAAACTGAATTCACTGTATATATTAAAGCAAATATACTAGTCAGTATAAAACTCTAAACTCTGAAACATATTTTCTGTATTTCTTTACACAGTTTGAAAAATTGGCAGATGACTTGAGTGGTTTATCTTAAATGGGACCACACATGCTGTTTACCAGAAATTATGGTTTATAAGTTAAGTGGAAGAACACTGAATAGTTCTGAAGTACAAGGCAAACAAGGTTAGGATTGCAGACTGCTCTAATATCCACTTCTGACTGTGTTTACACCACGTCTATGATCACAAAATGCATATGACATTGCCTTGGCGATCTACCAACAATAAATCATTCACAGACTGCAAGCGGATTTGTTCCAGTATTCTAGTAAGCACTTTATAAGGAGTACATCAAGGCCTTGATACAACACATTAATATCTCTATATTCTTGTATCTTCTTAGCACATTTTTGACACACAATAGTCAGTAAATGTAATATTGTAAAAAGAGCAGTGAAAATTTAGCGACAAAATTCTATATAAATAAAATCAGTAATAAAATGTCTTTGCATCTTTCATTTTAATTAGTAATTAATTTTCATTGTAAATATATATTTATTTAAAAGACACGAAGAACTTTGGCTTTAAACTCTATCTGATCAAATCAGATCAGCTATATGCATTGAAGGATTAATGGAAACTATTATTCCAGTTTGCTTTGCTTACATTAAGTAAAACACAGTTACTGTACAGTGTATCACAGGATTATATGGGTGTGTCGAAGCTTTCTTCCAGGCACTGGTATACTTCAGGTGTGGAAAACAAGCTCCTATGTTGAACAGCTAATTACTTATGCAGAAAAAAATGGAAGTTTTCAGGCTGTTTATGCTTCACAAATTCATGGCTTGCAAAAAAGAGCAATTCTGGCTTCTGTCAGTTTTGGAAAATGTATAACTGGCCAGGACTGGGCCGAGGCAAAGGCGAGAGAGGCTTCAGCCTCAGGGCACATTGAAGGAGGGGGCGCACAACTCACTCAGCTATCATTCCCCTATTGTGTTCGAATCAGAGAGAAATAAGAAAAGGGGATACATGGCAGTGACTGCAAGCCAGATAACTAGAGATTAAGGTGTTGGGGGCCCTGGTGCATCTCTGTCTAATAGCAATCAGTGTGTGAAGGCTGGGGTGGGAGGGATGGAGGGGCGCACTTTGGTGTCTCAGCCTTGGGTGCTGGAGGACCTTGTCCCAGCTCTGTAACTGGCTGCAAATTGGAATGTAAAGATACTGTGGAATAGTAAAAAATCAGCAAACATTTGCACTGATATATATTTACATAAATTTTCAAAGAAGGTTCCTTTTATGTCTGTATTCTACAAGACATATATGTATGTGCAAAATGCAAAAAGATATTTAAAAAATGGTGAGCTAACATATTCAGCTAAGATCTGGAAAGATGCCTGAAGAAGGTGACTAGATCCCAGAAAGCTTGCATACTTTAACGTGATCAGTTAGCCATTAAAAGGTATTACTTTTACAAGACTTTTGTTTGTTTTTTTCTACCTACAGAAAAAATGAGGAAATAATTAAATGCATTGTTCAGACTCCTCATTTTGTAATAAATATGTATAAAAAAGAATTTAACTCTAGTACGCTCTACAGTATGTTTATTAAAGCCACATATACCTCTCATCACATTGCCCTGACTGCAATGAGACACCATTCCTTGCTGTTCTTTTATAAAGACACTGGGCAGAGTATTGTCCCATCCCCAGTCTGTCTATTTTGAAATAATTGCACGTAATAACTGCCCAGTAAAATACAAAGCCGTAAAATTGTCCCAGTAATGTGAAACTACACTATTAAGCTATGGCAGCTGGATACTTCTTTCTGAAACTGTTACTAGTGAGGAGAGTTGCAAGCCTTGCTAGCAATAGAAACAATGTTGATGAAAGGGAAGTTGGAGTGCTAACAGTAGTTATTCAGCTACTATGGAACTACAATGCTCCTGCCATTAGTAATGCCATCCACTGTTAGAAAGTGCATACAGGCAATTCCTGGCAGCACTTACACCAATAGTATGGGGAACTGCATTATATACCTTTATGAGAGAATATTCAATTTTTTACAAAGGCCTAATGATGAATAGTTTCTTTTAAAGAGACTCCGTAACAAAAATTGCATCCTGTTTTTTATCATCCTACAAGTTCCAAAAGCTATTCTAATGTGTTCTGGCTAACTGCAGCACTTTATACTATCACTGTCTCTGTAATAAATCAATGTATCTCTCTCTTGTCAGACTTGTCAGGCCTGTGTCTGGAAGGCTGCCAAGTTCTTCAGTGTTGTGGTTCTGCTATGAACTCCCCCTTCTAGGCCCCGTTCTGCACACTGCCTGTGTATTATTTAGATTAGAGCAGCTTCTCTCTTCTCTCTTATCTTTTACAAGCTGGATAAATCGTCCTCTGAGCTGGCTGGGCTTTCACATACTGAGGAATTACAAACAAGGGCAAAGCTGTTTGCAGGAAGAAAAGAGCAGCCTGAAACTTCAGTGCATGAGAGATGCAGGGGGAAAGAAACACACAATGATCTCTTGAGATTCAAAAGGAATGCTGTATACAGCCTGCTTGTGTATGGTTGTATTTTCTATGTGTGGACATGCTGTACATCAACCTACTTCCTGTTTTGGTGGCCATTTTGTTTGTTTACAAACAAACTTTTTAAAACTGTTTTTAACCACTTTTAATGCGACGAGGAGCGGCGAAATTGTGACAGAGGGTAATAGGAGATGTCCCCTAACGCACTGGTATGTTTACTTTTGAGCGATTTTAACAATACAGATTCTCTTTAAGAACTTGACATAGTATCCCAGCCCTACATTTGTCCCTTGTGTACATTCATTCTTTTGGGTAAGGTCTGAAGAAGGCGTATGTGAAATAAAGGCACCAGGAAATTTGGGCACAGGGATATAGCCAATAGTAGAATATCGATAAAATTAACTGAAATTCAACTATTTTAATACCGTTAGTATTCATTGCTAGTAAATTATTAGTAAACATTACCAACATTTAATTACAGCTAAACCTAAACTACTCTCACACAGTACCCCTCCACCTCTAATGCCTAACCCTAGTGCCCACCCAGTTGCCTAAATGGAAGATACCAGAGTTAATAATATAAATGACAATATTAATGATACAATTTACCGGGCATCCAAACAATTTACCACAGCAGGCTTACATTTCCTTCTTGTTTACCTGAACTGGGTGTTTTGTATTTGTTCATATATTTGACTATGTCTAAGATCAACTTTCTGATTATGACAAAGAACACCAGCCGCAACTTAAGTCAATAGTAAATTTCATACTTTGGCCCCTCTCTGTTCTTTTATGCCAGTAGGAATACATTATTTATCCCCAAGATTTCCAGGCCATCAAACTTTATACTGATGTCTAAGAGAACATATTCAGATGTTTGAATTTTGTCTTCCTACCTGTAATAGGATGCAAAGGGCACTGCCCTGTCAATGATATTATTCTAATGCATTTTGAGGCTTATTTAGCAAGGCAAAATGCGAAATGTAGTAAACCATCACGCACAGCCTGAAATCATCTTGTCATATTTCCATTCATTTTACTTTCATTTTACTCTGTATACATTCTCTTGACTGGTTGATCTGCATACTGAATGACGGGAAATAGAAGAAAACAATTCTGTTTATGATGCACTATAGTATAAGAAGCCCACTATTCCCCCCCTCATTTGCCATAGGGAAATGTTACTAATCATAACACAAAGCTAAGCTGATCTATGAAGGTTCTTCACTAAACAAAATTGACTTTTGAAACCTGGCCTAGACACAAAACGTGTTTGCAATTTAAGGGACACGTTTATAATTTACGTAGCTCTATGAGACCATAGTGAGGAATACTTCAAGTTTAGCAAATGAGCCCATCCTGGATTTATTAAAAAAGCAGTTATTGCAGATGTGCAGAAGGCTCTAATCTACAGTATAATCTGATATGATCAAGTCAGTGCTGCAAACTCCTGCCACTTACCGTATATCTCTGTGGATAAGCCAACTTTTTCATACCAAAATTTGGGGATTGACTAAAAGTGAATGGCTGGCTTATCTGCAAGTATAAAGCCTATGGGTTCTCCTCTATGCAGAGTACCCATTGAAAACGTACCTATAGTTACCTATTTTGCTCCAGCTCCAGTCCTAGCATCTCCCCCACAGCTGCATAACTTCCTGCTAGAGCTCCATTCCAACTGCAATCACATGACAGTGACCCTGAATTTCTAGAAGTTAGTTAAGAAGCTGCAGGGGAGATACGAAGACTAGAGCGGACAGGAGAGGTAGCTATGGTTTCCGTCATGCTTCCAACATGTACTCTACTATGATATGCCTGGCTAACTTTAAAAAAGCAATGCTCTTTCATCAATCTTGCACTTTACTGCCCAGTTTATTTTTTAAGCTGCAACACTTAAAGAAAACTATTCACAAACAGTGATGTACAAAAAATGTACCCAACACGGAAATTTCCACAGACTTGTGGAGGAAATTAAACTGAGCCAATCAAACCCTGCAGCTGCTTCATAATTAACCAAGTGCTTGCCTCAAAAATTGTTGACATTTGTATCGATTTGTTTCTTTAGCTTTATGAACCAGTGTAAATTTCAGCCACCGGAAAAACTTTGTCATGTTAACACATCTGGAAAGTGATTTCCTAAAGGCAAGATATTGTACATTACAAATCCCTCTCCTTAGTTCTGATATGATTGCAGCCAATAGGTGAGCAGTGCTGGGCACAGGGCTGGCCCGCTCATGAGGCGGGGTGAAACTTTTGCCTCAGGCGGCAAATTTCTAGGGGCAGTATCCGCCCATCGGTGGGTGCGGGGGGCCGGCCGCCCAGCTGGAGGGGTAGCGGGCAGGATGGGGGTATTGGGCCTAGCGGCGGGGAGGGGGGTCGGACCCCCCCCCTCCCTCGCCTGGGTCCCCCGTCCTCCACTCACCCCCAGCCATAAATACATCAGAAGCGCAACTCTTGTAAGAGGCAGTGGGCGGGGAGGACTCACCTCTTCCTCGATCCAGCGTGCGCTCCACTGACATCACTTCCTGCAACGCCGCCCACTGTATTGTAAATGGACGGCGCTGCAGGAAGGGACGTCAGTGGAGCGCACGCTGGATCGAGCGAGGAAGAGGTGAGTCCTCCCCGCCCACTGCCTCTTACGAGAGTTGTGCTTCTGATGTATTTAAGGCTGGAGGGGAGCGGAGGACGGGGAACCCAGGCGAGGGAGGGGGGGTCTGACCCCCCTCCCCGCCGCTAGGCCCAATACCCCCGTCCTGCCCGCTACCCCTCCAGATCGGCGGCAGCGCCCCCCCCCCCCCAGGGGGGGGGGGCGGCGGCAGCAATAATTTTTTCAAAATTTGCCTCAGGCGGCAAAAAGTCTAGGGCCGGCCCTGGCTGGGCAAGTAAAAGTGTGCGCTACCACAGTTTTGGAATCATATCTGGCTGCTAATGCAACTGCCCATGGTTCCATTGCAGTTCATTGTGAAACAGTGTATCCATATATATAGCAGGTAGTAGACGCAGCAGACCAGACACAATCTGCTAACCTGTCCCCAGATGTGCATGCTCTAACAATATGCCAATCAGATGTAAATAGACTCTTTAAAAAACAAAACACCAGGAAAGCGATGTGACCAGACGCTGTGTCTGCAAAATGCTTGAATCTCTGTGCCGACCAATTAGCGCCTGTATTTACAGACATATTCAAAGCATCTCTAGAACTCTCAATTGTTCCTGAGTGCTTTAAAAGCTCAACTATTGTACCAATAATAAAAAAAAAAACCTACATGTTTAAATGATTACAGGCCTGTTGCCCTGACATCACTGGTCATGAAAGCATTTGAAAAACGGATAATGAATTATCTGAAATCCATCACAGATCCCCTGCTGGGCTCTTTGCAATTTGCCTACAGGCCTAACAGATCCGCAGACGATGCCGTGAACATGTGTATGCATTATGTACTACAGCATTTAGATATCCCAGGAACCTACACCAGGATTTTATTTATAGATTTCAGCTCTGCATTTAATACCATAATGCCATCTCTGCTACACAGCAAGCTCTCCCAGCTACACATACCTGAACCCATCTGCAAATGGATAACCGACTTCTTAACCGACAGAAGACAGCGTGTTAGACTTGGTAAACTTACATCAAGCTCTCTGACAGTCAGTACTGGTGCACCCCAGGGCTGTGTGCTTTCCCTACTGCTGTACTCACTTTACACCAATGACTGCACCTCCACAGATCCATCTGTTAAGGTTCTGAAGTTTGCAGACGACACAACAGTTGTTGGTCTCATTCAAAACGGGGATGAGTATGCATACAGGCATGTGGTGGGCCAGCTTTCCTTCTGGTGCAGCAGCAACAACTTGGAACTAAATGCTCTCAAAACTATGGAGATGATAATAGACTTTAGGAGATCTCCCCCCCCAGCACCTCCCCTTAACCATAAATGGATCCACAATAACCCAAGTAGAGTCATTCAAGTTTCTTGGGTCCACGATCTCAAACCACTTAAAATGGGACAACAACACTGCCACTATTGTCAAGAAAGCACAACAGAGAATGTACCATCTACGGCAGCTGAAAAAGTTTGGCCTACCTCAAAATCTAATGGTGCAGTTCTACACTGCAATCATCAAATCCACCATAACATCATCTATGACTGTATGGTTCGGCTCCTGCTCAGCATTAGAAAAGGGGAGGCCGCAGCGCATCATCCGATCAGCGGAAAGGATAATTGGCTGTAGCTTACCTTCCCTTCAGGATCTTTACACTAGCAGGTGCAGAAAGAGAGCAACCAAAATTGCCTCTGACCCCTCTCACCCAGCTCACTCCATCTTCCAGCGCATGCCTTCAGGAGTAAGATTCCGGTTAATCGCTACCAAAACCTCTAGACACAGGAACAGTTTTTTTCCTCAAGCGGTAGCCATACTTAATGCTGAACCACGTTAGAGCTGCTAGGACTGAAAGTAATCAGCACAGAACTAAACATGAACAATTCTCACATTGCTTACTGCCACTATACTTATAACGTCCTTAACTTGTAATATTCACACTGTCTGTCCTTGTATTGTTTTTGTTTGTGTTTGTTAAGCAACTGCCAAGACAAATTCCTTGTAGGTGCAAACTTACTTCTGAATTCTGATTCTAAAATCAAGAAATCAGAAATCCTTTATTTACCAAATACTATGGTTGTCATACCCGGAATTGGCTATGGTACACATGGCATTGGCAACAGAACAAGCAATAAAAAAAAAGGCAAAACAGAGACAGGACATCAACACAATAGAGACAGGACATCAACACAGTAGCAATAGAAGAAAGCAGCTAATACATGCATGTAGTCTTTCACAGCTGGAGTGTGATTGGGCTGGCAATAAATAAATCCCCACAGGAGAAATTTGGAGAGTGCTGAAGAAAAGTGCTGCGCCCGAGCAGTGCTTGGAGGGTTGGGGCGACAGGACTGGACCAGACTGGAAATGCACAGATTTATGTGTGAGCACAACCATAGAAACACATACAAAATGGATGCAAACTGTCAAAAACTCACAAGTGCTTTGAGTCCGACAGGAGAAAAGCGCTATGCAAAAAAAAGGAATTGTCAAAAATTGACAGGACTGTATACTGCTTTATGTGTGAACTAAGCCTTACTGGTATTTTATGACCATTTTTCCTCACGCCTCTTTTTTATAGACACCTCATCCACACCCAGTATATAGATATGAAGGAAAGAAGATACAGGTAAAAATAGAAGAATACCGATGAAAATAAGGGGAAGAAATTAAATTATGAATAGGAAGGGGGTCCAAAATGTTCCCAATTACATGGGAGTGGTCAGATATCTAAGGAGTCCTATGTATTATTATCAAAGGAAGCTCCTAGATTTAACCATAACCCACCCCAATGGCTTACACGTTTTGCATTAGTTACCTTCACCTCTCTTCGCTTGAGGTGGGGATTAGCCCTGTTTATGTAACATTGGACTAGTACAATTTGCAAACATGGAAAGACTTTGCTATCCTTAGTGACAACAAAGTAATCTCTCAATAAGCACTTGGTGAATATTATTCTGTAATGACTCATGTAATCATTATTTACTGTTGATCCATGCAAACGGAGTCTTCCAAATGGAGTTTGTGAGTTTTTATTAAACCCCCTAGGAAACAGAAGCGTTTTCATGTCAGCACTTATTGCTTAAGTTTATTAGGAAATGAGCCACAAAGCTTATCTCATTAATCTTTTACAGTTTTTGTAACCAACTGTAAATAAATCCAGTTCTTCAATAATTAAACAGCATTTCAAGACGATTATACCGTTATAAGCCGAAGAGCGACACAGCCATGAAAATAAAGACCCAGTTACTTATTTTAATGCACTACTCTGTCACAATCTCAGATTGTAAATAGATCGTATATCTAGCCCAGTTTACAGAAAGGAATATGAAATTTGTTTATGTTCCATCCAGTAGCAATGTGGCACGCGCCCAATATCCTCATTGTGCTTAGAGTGTGCACTTGAGAGGAAAGAGATAGCCACACATAAATCTGCTTCAAGCATCTCTTGCCCTCTCAAACACAACAAATTCCTTCAAGGCTTGGGAAAGTGTCATCACAGTTCATTGCTCAAGGACATGTAAATGGCAGTCTGTCTGTGCTTACAGCAGCATCATTCAGTTCCATCTTGGCAGTCTCAGTGGGGGGGAAATGTTGGATGAAAAAAAAGTGAGTATTTTATACATGCTAATGTTCAAAGATATGCAAAGCAAAAGCATCACACTGCTATTCACACTCTAATGCTTCTAAGCCTTCTTGTCAAATATGTTAAACTGTGTGTGCACAAAGTATGGATACAATCAAATTACTAAGCAAGATGAGCTACATATTGCAAGCTATTGCTAAATGTTATCAGTGGAATTTCTTCCATTTTTATGGTGTTAGTGAAACAAAATCATACTCTAACGCAATAAAAATTATCTAGGAATTAGATTTTTTTTATCAAGGCGTAGACACAATTTATATATTACAAAATCTGCATTTCCATAATGAGGTAGAAATGCCCATAGACTCATGGTAATCATTAGCAAATACAGCAAGTGTGAGCTAGCATATTCATTAGACATAATCAGGGTAGAAATTTCTTATGCAAAAATTTGCAAATTTCTCTAATGCATACCGAAAGTTTCTATTCATTCCAGCCCACCACATAAGGCACATTTATCTTGGAGGTTAGAATAACAAATTTATGTTTTGTATGTTTTTTTCTATTAAATCTATAGATATATGCCGGTATACTAAAATGTATAATTGTACATCAAGTGACAAAATTAATGAAATAATGTACTGTGGGATTTTCTAAGGATTTCAGCAACTTTCACTGCAAATCCTTACCTGTGTCTGCTCTATATTTGGGTTTTCTAACCTGTCACAGTAACTTCTAAAAGTGCGTGCCAAATGTACGTGAATTATTCCAGCATTGTAACATGAAATTAAGGTTCCTGACATTTTTGACATTTTAGAAATGCTTCTATTGATACAACGATAAGTTATTGATACAGCAATAAGTTAATCTAAGTCAGGGGTGTCCATTGTGTAGATCACGGTCTACTGGTAGATCACAAAGGACTTCGCAGTACTCCAGACATCCAGACAACACTACATTTTAAATTCTGTATATACAATTGTGCTCCTAAAATTGTACATAAGTAGATCATTATGACTTGTTCATTTTTAAAGTAGCTCACAAGCCGAAAACGTGCGGGCACCTCTGATCTAAGTGATTTTTGAGGACAATCAAGGCTGGGTAATATTTTTTTCCAAAAATGATTCAATTTTACAGGGTGAAATATACTTAAAAGCAGAAAATACATTTTTCTTTTTCATTGTTCCCCCTTCCTAATTTCACAAGTACCACTGCTGTTAAACACATACAAATATATATTTTTACTGTTCTTAGTTAAACCGCTTGCCACATGTGCCTTATTTCGTTATTAGCTAGGCATGTAGCAGACCATTATCTCAATTTTTCTAACTTAAACTGATTGCTGACATTTTCTGTAGCGGCAGCCATTTACTGTTTGAGAGGGTGCACACGAGTACGTGCACACGCATGCAGGAAAATGTGTATGAGTGTTGGCGATGGGTACACATGCACACATGTGCAGGAGCATGCATGATGATGATTTAAAATTCAAGATGTAGATTCTATGTCCAAGAATCTACAGCAAAATTTTTCTAGCTATAGAATCTAGCCTATAGAAAGGTTAATTGCAGTAAGTGGATCAAGTATGCAAGTATGGTGGTATGCAAAATCAGATCAGCTAAATAGAGCAGAACATTTTAAAGTAGAACCTGGACTTTTTGTTGTTGTTGGATGATTGTTATTGTGCAGCAAAATAATCAACTTTTACATGGATTCATATCAGAATTCAGTAGTAACTTACATTTCTACCATCCTTATTATTATGTTTTAATATATTTATATAGTGCCAACATCTTCCGTAGCACTTTACGCAAGTATTATAATGCTATATGGCTTCCTCTTACTTTTGCACATTATCTGCATCATTACAGTAACACATGGCACTTTGTGGATACTTCTAGCATTGGAACAATGACATCACAAGAACATAAGTCCTGGATGTCCTTCTCACCAAACAGTGGACTGTTGCCATGGCTGAAAGAAAAGTTTACATTTTTCTAGAATAGTATCACTGCCCTGAAAATAGAATGGTCAGTTTCAATAGAAATTTTTTTACAATATACTGTATTTTCTTTAGCTAGAAAATTATCATTATATTCGCTGTTTTCTAAGAAAAATGGAACTGCACTGAGACTGACAGAACTTGTTTTGGTTGTCTTTTTATTCCCTATATTGTATTAACTACAACATTCTTGATGGAGTCTGCAAAGATATGTTACAGAAAAGGACACATTTTAATTTCACAGTATATTAGGGTCATATACTGTGTTTTAACAGAATGTTTTCTTGGAGCTATCCATACATAATAGACTCTAAAACACCAAAGCCTTGTCAACTGAAAAGGAAAACAAAATTGACTTTTAGGAAACTGAACATACCTAAATTTGAAAAACAAAGCTTTTTTTTAGATCTTGCCCTTACTGTATAACCGCTTGAAATGTATGACATCAGTAATCGAGGTATACTAGACTAGCTCTATGATGTGATCTGGGAAAATAGTATTCTGGCGTGGCAATATTTGGGTCATGTTGGATTATTTAAAAACATGAATCCACTTTCAAAGATAAATTAGCATCTTAAAGGAATACTGTAGAGGGGTCGCGGTAAAATGAGTTGAACTTACCCGGGGCTTCTAATGGTCCGCCGCAGACATCCTGTGCACGCGCATCCACTCACCGATTCTCCGCTCCGCCTCCAGTTTAAAGTCTGAAAACCACTGCGCCTGCGTTGTCGTGTCCTCGCTCCCACTGACGTCACCAGGAGTGTATGGCACAAGCCCAGTATGGTCTGTGCCTGCGCAGTGGGACAGAGGACACGGCAACGCAGGTGCAGTGGTTTTCAGACTTTAAAGTCTGAAATTCCAGAAGTGAACCAGAGGCGGGGCCGGAGCATCGGTGAGTGGCTGTGCGGGCACAGGGTGTCTGCGGGGGACCATTAGAAGCCCCGGGTAAGTTCAAATAATTTTCCCCACGACCCCCCTACAGTATACCTTTAAAGAGGCCCTGCATTGGCATATAGTACAATGTAATACATAACGTTTTTCCTTTTGATAGCATGTTTATGAGTAAGGGTTGGTATACAGCATAATGACAGATATACACTACAAATTCATAAACAAATTTATAATAATTAAAACTAGGCAAAGGATCATAGGTAAGAATCATCACACATGTGTACATTACTTAGTTGATACAGCTAAAGGATAAAAGAAATAAACAAACAAAACAATACAACAGGTCTAGCGCTGACTAGTTCAGCACTGCCTTGCATGTCTGGCTGTCCAGAGCTGCTCTTTTCCATAGCTTCTGCTCCACCCACCCAGGCACCTGCTTGTCATGAAAGAGCTCTGGTCATAGCTACTCTGCTGCTTCCATCCAAGGAGAACTTTTATCCAATAATACTATGCACATGCTAATCATGTAATATTCATGACAGGTCTAGTGGGGACTGGACTTTCATTAGCTTAGTATAGTAATTCTTGTGATGTTATGAAATAAGACTGCACCCCAGCTCCCTATTTGGGGAAAGTATTTGTGCTTGTTATCAGCTGGAACCAGAGGAACTCCCAGTCAATGTCACATACATCGCAGAAGGGGAAACACAAGGGGCACACTTTGTTTGTCAATAGAGCTGAATGTTTAAAACATGTATTACAACATCCACAGTCCACAAAATTAAGAAAACAGACCGTGAGCTGTTCCTAATTGGCACTAAATATACATCTACATGCATTTAAATTTATTAAGAACATTTGTTTACACAGGTTTGCTTTAAATTCAGATTTCTGTAATGTCTGGTACAAATACAATATTGAAATGTAGGAGTTCAAACATGGTGAACTGATAAGCCCTATATGTAGAAAGCCAAGACGGTCAACAAAACCATTATTCAAAGACGTAAGCAGTGGGCAGGGGTTCAAGAAGCAGTAAAGTTTTCACCAGAGTTCCAACAGCGTCAGTGCGAACAGCGTCATTCCCCTACTATGGACAATCAGTAAAAGTTGTCATTGTTAAGCTTCTTGGTAACATAAGTATATGTGGGCCCTTTCTCATCTTAAAGCAAGGTTTTGGAACACAGCTGCAGAGTGCTTGATGTTGGTGGTCATGATTATAAATGAGCCATTGGAAACTTAACTATTTAACTATGCCTCTAAAACTACATTTAAAAGCCATGCAGACATAATGCTGGAAATATAACTGAATGTTCAGTGAATTATACTCTGACCAGCCACATTATTTAAACTAATCATAGGTAAAGCATGAATTACATTGGATATCTCTTTATAATTGCATGTGTCAATCAGAAAAAATATTCAATTCTTGAAGTTGATTATGTGTGAACAGGAAGAAAAATTAGTGACTTTGACTGTGGCCAAATTTTGATATCCGTACAATTGCTCCAAAACAATCCTGGCAAACAGTGGTTGGTACCTTCCTAAAGTAGTCCAAGAATGGACAACAAATGAATTTCCGATATGATCATGTGCATCCAAGGCAGAGCCTTCAACTAGTACACTCTCCAGCCACTGCAAGCATTCCTATAAAAAAATAGTTTATGATAAAAAAAATGAGCAAGGGTTTGATCCAATTACTTTTTCTCCTAAGTTTTCTCCTAGGAGATAATTATTCATCTCATCTTTCAAATAACTTTTCAGCACTCTGCAATTGAAAAACTGTGAAAAGTTAGGAGGAAAAGTACTGTAAAAATTATTCAAAGTTTTTTCTTCGCTGGTGGCTTAAAAGGCATTTAAATTATAATTTGAAAATATCACCTAGGAGAACACTTAGGAGAAAAAAAGTGAATTGGATTGGGCCCTGAGAGAGAAAGCATTATCAGTAATAAATGCCTTGCCTTCATTTCTTCCAGTGCAATGTCCAACAATCCTTTGCAGTTATCTCTGGAATTCATTCATCAAGAGCGTTTTAAATGAATTGCCATCTAATACTCTAACAATCCAAGTAAGCATCTTTTGAAAATCAGTGTGTAAAGCTACACTTCTATCTGAAGAGGGAAATAGGATTTCAGTTGAAATGGCTTTCTTTCAGTAAACACAAGGTTTGATGCTGGCTCTGGTTGATATGTTTCAATCTGCTCACATTATTGTAACCCATTCTGCTCAAGCTACTCGCACTCACAATGCAACTAATCTGCATTAATATCCAGATGCTGTATTGTAATCAGAAATAAGAGAAATACACTGAATGAGATTTCAACTCAATCAAACTGCTGTCACAATCTGGTCAAGGTCTGAAAAGCTTTGGTTGACTAAATGGAAATGTCACACTAAATCAAATAGTTTAGCAGATGCAATGATTTACGATGCTGTAAACGTGCGTAGGGATTATTTCATAGTAAAATTGGGAGATTTATTCATAGAAATGATATTAAATCAGACCTTAAAACATATGCAGACCACCAGGGGCATAACAACAAACCAGCCAAATTGTCATGGGGCATTCTGGGATCTAAACTCCTCCCACAACCTCCTTTATCCCCCTTCACATGTACACACTTCTCCTCCTCCCTGCACCCCCACTAAAAATGACTAAAAACAACCAAAGAGAGAAAAATCACAGGATGTGAGCCGAGGCTGCCTCAACCACTGTCCCATTTGTGAAATACAAAAACACAAAAAAGACCAGTGTTGCGCCAAAGCCAATAGTTTAACACAAGTCAGCTGCACAGCCAACCCCCACTCACAAAGATAAAGGCTATGCAAGTAGGATTCTGGTATGCACTTATTTGTAATAATAACAATATAATTTATTCAATATGAAAAGGTAAAAAAGTACATTAGATGTGATGCACAGGGCTCCCACTGTTATCTATAATGCTTGTGCACAAAAAACACATAAACACACCCACATACATCCACTCTCCTGCAGGAAGAGAAAAAAAAAGCCGCCATCCAATCATGAGTCAAATACTACACAACTCCCTGCACTGTTAATAAGAACTACTTACACTCAAGTCTTGCAATTCCAGTTCTCTGAAAAAAAACATGCAAGACAGAGTCCAACAAACACTGCAACTGGCATCCTAGTTGCAAGCGATGTTAAAACAGCACAGGAGATTTGGATGCAGCCGGCGCCACCATAGGCCATAATAGGAATTAAGGCTATAGCGGCGTACAGTGAGTAACTACGGCGTCCTCAGAAGACAGAGCTTAAAGAGCTTAAAGAGAAACCATAACCAAGAGTTGAACTTCATCCCAATCAGTAGCTGATACCCCCTTTTCCATGAGAAATCTTTTCCTTTTCACAAATCATCAGGGGGCTCTGTATGGCTGATATTGTGGGTAAACCCCTACTACAGTGTGATATCAGGACCATGGTTCTGACATCACACTGTGGGAGTCTTGTTGCATTGTGGGCAATAACAGATGTTTCCAACTGCAAAAAAAGCAAGCAGCATCTCCTTCAACTGACATCACCTGCCAGCAGTAAACATGTCACCATGTGATAAATGTCAGAATGTAAATCAGGGAGAGGAAATATTTTACTATGGGCAAACACTGACTAAATCATTTATACATAATTATTGTAAAAATGAAGCACTTTTTTATTACATAATTATCACTGGCGTTCCTCTTTAAGTAGCTTTTAAAACACTGTAATTTGGCAGCTAGCAATAGGTGGAAGCTGAATTACTTCATTCCCCACTATCCACATTGATCTGGAGGGGGAATAGTACTTAGTGCCACCAGGACTTGCAGGAGCAGAGTAAGCCATATATGGGCTTTACCCTGCGCCCAAGTCTCCCGGCGGCTATTTCATAGGTATGTGCCTAGTTGCTGGTAATGAAAGGGAGTCAAAGCATCCTTCAGTGTATTAACAGCTTGGGTGATGATTCCAATAATATACAATTATAGCATATCTCAAACATATGTAGCAAAAATAATACATTCTAGACAGTGCGTGAACTCCCTTTCTCTTTGCCTTACCATGGCTGTTTCCTGATTCAATACAAGAGCACACAGCAGTCTGGGACATGTTATGTCAGGTGAGATTACCCATTTATTGTTATACATGTTTTGATCATTGTTGAACATCTTGATGACATGTTGTCAAATAAGGCATGCACATATAGTGAAAATATTACACTTCTTGTTCCATGTTTGATTTTCATTCCTTTTTCAAAATAAAGGTTAGTAAGCCAGTGCTATGAATCACAATTCCTTTGCAGTCACTTACAATTAGAAGTAATTGATATCCATTAATTGATGACTGATTAAAGCTAATGGAACTTTTGTTTGGCTCAGACATACAGTGCTGCCCATAATTATTCATACCCCTGGCAAATTTTGACTTAATGTTACTTTTATTCAAGTCATTTTTTGATGGGAAATGACATACTATAGGTGTCTCCCAAAAGATAACAATATGACGTACAAGAGGCATTATTGTGGGGGAAAAAAAATTCTCAGCTTTTATGTACATTTGAGCAAAAAGTGTCCAGTCCAAAATGATTCATACCCTTCACAAACTGTCACAGTCTGTAGGAAAATCCAAAGTTCTATACCATTCCAAATAGTCCAAGCTGTTCTAAAGCATCCTAATTACCCTGATTATTTGGGAACAGCTGTTTTAATCAACTCAACAGATGAAAAACAGCAGCTCTCTGCAGTTGGTTTGTGGACAGTCATGGCAAAGACAAAGGAGCTCAGTGAGGGTGTGGTCAGAAAAAAATGACACCTGTGCTGGCCAGGAGGATAGTGAGAGAGGTGAAAAAGAATCCAAGTCCATCCTGGCGAATCTGGGCTCTGCTGGTGCGATGTCTGAAGGAAGACAATCTAACGGACACTGCACACTGCTGTGTTCCACGGATGCAGACCAAGCAGGATTCTCAACGACAACATCAGGTAGTCTGCATACCTTGGCCTTGGGCATCAGTGGACATTTCAGCATACCAATGACCCAAAACACACAGCAAAAGTGGTGAAGAAATGGTTAGCAGACAACAACATTAATGTTTTGGAGTAGCCCAGCCAGAGTCCTGACTTCAATCCAATTGAGAATCTGTGGAGGGTGCAAAAGATCCTGGTGATGGCAAGAAGACCCTCCTACCTGAAAGATTTGGAGCTCATTGCTAAAGATGAATGGGCAAAAATACCTGTGGAGACTTGCAAAAAGCTGGTCTGCAATAATAGGAAGCGTTTGATTGCTGTAATAGCTGATAAAGGCTTTTCTATTGATTATTGAGAAGGGTACAAATAATTTTGGACTGGAAACTTTTTGCTCAAATGAAAATAAAAGCTAAATAATGTTTTTCTTCCACAATAATGCCTCTTGTACATCGTCTTATTATCTTTTGGGAGACACCTATGTCATTTCCCGTCAAAAAATTACTTACTGGTTGAATAAAAGTACATTTAAGTCAAAATTTGCCAGGGGTATGAATAATTATGGGCAGCACTGTATATCCTTGGCAACAGGGAACATTTAAGAAGTTCAAAAAGGTCAATATTACTCTGTGTGGGAGCTGAATAAACAGAATGTGCATCAACATATGCAGCAAGGTCTTCAGATCTTTAAAAGTCACTCTTGTTTAAGGTTTTGGGCTATGGAGGTGAGGGAGAAAAGTACAGTTCCCTATATTGCTCTGTTGTACTACATTCGCCCCATTTATGATGCAATAGATTGTAAAGTGCAATGTACTTTTTTTGGACTATGTTTGTGGAATTCAAAACTTTATTTAAAAACAGAACAAAAAACCTTTAAAAGCAAAATAAGAATATGGGATTCCCGAAAACCCCTTTTTAGGCCCTTGGATTCAGTTCACGTTCTCCTAGTTCTCTCCTAGGTAATATTTTTACACTTTATCAATACAATGCCTTTTAATCCACCAGCAAAAAAGGAAATACTTTTCCAATTGAAGAGTGCTTAAAACGTATTTTAAGCAGAAGATGAAATATCTCCTAGTAGAAAATTGAAGGCCATGAGGGCTCATTTCCACTAGGCGCCATGGCATTTCCGATTTGGCTGCAGCTCCTGTTCTGCTATGACGCCACAGCCTGGATCACTAAGCCATGCCATGCTACGCTAGGCTATAGGGATTCGGCTGCGTGCTGCATAAATCTGCAGCATGCCATCCATATACGCGCCGCAGTGGGGTCTGAACAGCAAGTCACTAGTTGTATGTGGGGAAACACTGCAGATTCGGCCTGGATTTGGGCATAGTGGAAATAGGCCCTTAGGGTGCATACACACATCAGACTATAGTCTTTGGAAAATGAAAGATCACAGACCAATCTTACCACCCTTCATGTAGTATGAGAGCCATACCTTCACAGTCTATTCTATGGAGCTGAACTCCCCATCAGACATAAATCTTTGCAAGATCATGTACACAAAGATGCTGTAGACATTCAAAAGATCAGTATCTGCAAAAGATCAATCCCTGCAAAAGATCTGTTCCTGCAAAATGCATTCATAGTCTGAGATCTGCAGATCATCATACACACCTTGTTTAACAGACATTCATCTGCAGATAATCTGCAGATTAGATCCACCAGGATGGATCTTCAGATCTGCAGATGATTGTCTGATCTGCAGATGAATGTCTTTTAAACAAGGTGTGTATGATGATCTGCAGATCTCATAGACTATGAATGCATTTTGCAGGAATGGATCTTTTGCAGCATCTTTGTGTGCAGCATCATGCAAAGATTTCAATCTGATGGGGAGTTCAGCTCCATAGAATAGACTGTGTAGGTATGGCTCTCATACTACATGGAGTGTGGTCAGATTGGTCTGTGATCTTTCATTTTCCAAAGACTATGGTCGGATGTGTGTATGCACCCTAAGTCTATACATACAATTGTTAATTAAATCAGTATTTTTTATTTACTTCAGTTTCACTTGAAGCCAGGAGTGGAAAATCACACATGTTCATACCTCTAGTATAAGTGGAGGCTAGTGTTGGGCGAACAGTGTTCGCCACTGTTCGGGTTCTGCAGAACATCACCCTGTTCGGGTGATGTTCGAGTTCGGCCGAACACCTGACGGTGCTCGGCCAAACCGTTCGGCCATATGGCCGAACTAAGAGCGCATGGCCGAACGTTCCCCGAACGTTCGGCTAGCGCTGTGATTGGCCGAACGGGTCACGTGGTTCGGACCCGAACGCGCTCTGATTGGCCGAACTGTCACGTGGTTCGGGTAAATAAATACCCGAACCACGTCATATCTCCGCCATTTGTCTGTGGGTTTAGCTTTGGGTAGGCAGGCAGGGTAGTTCGCGCTCCAGCCACGCTAGCCAGGGTCCCCCCTGTCATTGTGTCACTGCTGGGAACAGTAGTACACCGCTTGCTCAGCCACACTATATAGCATTCTGTTTACTGCCACTCTGTGTACCTCGCTCAGCCACACTATATAGCATTCTGTTTACTGCCACTCTGTGTCTGCTGGGAATAGTAGTACACCGCTTGCTCAGCCACACTATATAGCATTCTGTTTACTGCCACTCTGTGTACCTCGCTCAGCCACACTATATAGCATTCTGTTTACTGCCACTCTGTGTCTGCTGGGAATAGTGGTACACCGCTCGCTCAGCCACACTATATAGCATTCTGTTCACTGTTCTGTGTCTGCTGGGAATAGTGGTACACCGCTCGCTCAGCCACACTATATAGCATTCTGTTTACTGTTCTGTGTCTGCTGGGAATAGTGGTACACCGCTCGCTCAGCCACACTATATAGCATTCTGTTCACTGTTCTGTGTCTGCTGGGAATAGTGGTACACCGCTCGCTCAGCCACACTATATAGCATTCTGTTCACTGTTCTGTGTCTGCTGGGAATAGTGGTACACCGCTCGCTCAGCCACACTATATAGCATTCTGTTCACTGTTCTGTGTCTGCTGGGAATAGTGGTACACCGCTCGCTCAGCCACACTATATAGCATTCTGTTTACTGTTCTGTGTCTGCTGGGAATAGTGGTACACCGCTCGCTCAGCCACACTATATAGCATTCTGTTTACTGTTCTGTGTCTGCTGGGAATAGTGGTACACCGCTCGCTCAGCCACACTATATAGCATTCTGTTTACTGTTCTGTGTCTGCTGGGAACAGTAGTACACCGCTCGCTCAGCCAGAGTATATAGCATTGTGTTTACTGCCACTCTGTGTACACCGCTCAGCCAGACTATATACCATTGTTTACTGACACTCTGTGTACACCGCTCAGCCAGACTATATACCATTGTTTACTGACACTCTGTGTACACCGCTCAGCCAGACTATATACCATTGTTTACTGCCACTCTGATTCTGCTGGGAACAGTAGTACACCGCTCGCTCAGCCAGACTATATACCATTGTTTACTGACACTCTGTGTACACCGCTCAGCCAGACTATATACCATTGTTTACTGCCACTCTGATTCTGCTGGGAACAGTAGTACACCGCTCGCTCAGCCAGACTATATACCATTGTTTACTGACACTATATAGCAGACTATATAGCATTGTGTGTACACCGCTCAGCCAGACTATATACCATTGTTTACTGACACTCTGTGTACACCGCTCAGCCAGACTATATACCATTGTTTACTGCCACTCTGATTCTGCTGGGAACAGTAGTACACCGCTCGCTCAGCCAGACTATATACCATTGTTTACTGACACTCTGTGTACACCGCTCAGCCAGACTATATACCATTGTTTACTGCCACTCTGATTCTGCTGGGAACAGTAGTACACCGCTCGCTCAGCCAGACTATATAGCATTGTGTTTACTGCCACTCTGTGTACACCGCTCAGCCACACTATATAGCATTGCGTACTCTGCCAGTCAGTGTGTATATTGCTGGGATCAGTAATACTCCACTCACCGTCAACCACTATATGAGCTCAACATGAGTTCCCCAGAGACCTCCGCTGTGAGCAGCACTCCCAACAACAGCAACAGCCAACGCCCCACGCAAGCTATAACATCCACCCCAGCAGCCAGTGGTCAGCAGCAGCCCTCCCCGGAGGAGAACGTTGTGTCCATCAGTCCGTCGCCAGAGCGATTAATGAGGGCTGCCATTGAGGAGATGATGGGGCCTGATGTGGAGGAGGAGGTCTGGCTCAGGCCAGCATCCCAAGTTAATGTTGAGGACGATGAGGGGTCTGTGTCTGGGGATGTTGGGGTGGCAGAGGTGGTGGGTGGGTCAGACTCAGGAGAAGAGTTGTATGATGAGGATGATGATCGGGACCATCTGTATGTGCCTCAGAGTCCGACCCCGGAAAACATGTTGTATCGTGTGTTTAGGTACTAAAATCTGCGTTCCCTCCCAGTAGTGTTGGGCGAACAGTGTTTGCCACTGTTCGGGTTCTGCAGAACATCACCCTGTTCGGGGTGACTATATAGCAGACTATATAGCATTGTGTTTAATGCCACTCTGTGTACACGGCTCAGCCACACTATATAGCATTGTGTTTACTTCCACTCTGTGTCTGCTGGGAACAGTAGTACACCGCTCACCCGCCACTGTATAGCATTGTGCTCTGTGTCACTGCTGACAATAGTGGTACACCGCTCACCCACCACTGTATAGCATTTCTGTACTGCCACTGTACTGCTGCCAGTCAGCGTGTACTTTAAGGATAAGTGAAATGAGGAAGAAATCCGGTGAAAGAGGGAGGGGCAAGGGAAGAGGTGTTTCCCCTGACGGTTCACGTACAGGCCACAGGGGAGCACCCAAGAAAACCCACTCAATACTGCCCATGTTGTCCAGGACAACAACCCTCACAGATCCAAAAGAACAGGACCAGATAATTACTTGGATGACCTCTCAAGCGTCCAGCAGTGGGTTAAGCAGCACCAGCACATCACGCACGAGGTCCGAGTCCTCAGCCAGTTAAAGTCTGGGCTTTCTTTGAAGACTGCACTGAGGATGTTACCATGGCGATTTGCAAGGTGTGCAAGACCCGCCTGAGCAGGGGGAAAAGTATTAACAACCTCTCCACCACCAGCATGAGCCGCCACATTCTATCCAAACATCCCACTCTGTGGGCAAACGCGGCAGGACAGGGTACCACCAGCAACACTGCCTCCCTTGGGTTCACCAGACTCACCACCAGACCCGCCTCAGCAGCAGCAGTAGCCCAGCCATTGCGTGGTTCACAACATTCACAAACATCAGACGATGCTGACACTGTCACTTTCCGGACTAGTGCTCTAGAGGTCTCCCAGTGTTCATCAAACACAACAACCAACAGCCCTTCGGTGTGCAGCGCTACGGTTGAGTTGTCTGTCTCTGAGATGTTTGAGCACAAGAGGAAATTGCCAGCAAATGACCCCCGGGCCGTGGCAGTAACAGCCAGCCAGCATAGCCAAGCTTCTGGCCTGCGAAATGCTGCCATATCGAGTGGTGGAGACAAACAGCTTCAAGGGCATGATGTCAGTGGCCATCCCACGTTACGTGGTTCCCAGCCGCTACCACTTTGCGCGCTCTGCAGTGCCTGAGTTGCATGAGCACGTGGTCAGCTAAATAACCCGAAGCTTGAAGAATGCCGTTGCCTGCAAGGTTCACCTCACCACTGACACCTGGACGAGTGCGTTCGGCCAGGGTCGATACATCTCCCTTACCGCGCACTGGGTGAACCTTGTGGAGCCTGGCAGCGATTCCTCACCTGCTACGGCGCGGGTGTTGCCCACGCCGCAAACAGCTGGATAACAACAGCAGCACCTACCTCTCTGACTCCTTCTCCTCCAACGCATCTCAAAGCTGTACCTCATCCGGAAATGCTAACCCAGCACCAGCAGCAGTAGGATCGTGGAAGCAGTGCAGCACAGCTGTTGGCATGCGTCAGCAAGCGTTGCTGAAGCTGATCTGCCTTGGGGATAAGCAGCACACAGGGGAGGAAATTTGGAGGGGAATAAAGGAACAGACGGATTTGTGGCTGGCACCGCTGGACCTGAAACCGGGCATGAAGCTAGACACCTGGCACGAACTGGCAATGTACGCAATAGAGGTGCTGGCTTGCCCGGCAGCCAGCGTTATGTCGGAACGCTGTTTCAGTGCTGCCGGAGGCATCATCACAGATCGGCGTATCCGCCTCTCCACAGAAAATGCAGACCGTCTGACTCAAATTAAAATGAATCAATCCTGGATTGGAAACGACTACGCAACACTCCTGGACCCCAACCAAGTAACATGACCGATGAACATCTGGGATGGTTTAGCGTTTCCGGTCCCTGTTTATTGAACCTCTCATCTGTATTACATTTATGACTGCATGGCGGCAAAAAGCATTGCTGCTATATCCGCACGCTTTTTGTCCTCATGCAAGGCCTGGGTTGTTGTGTCTCACAAAGCGTGGCCTTCTCCTCCTGCGCCTCCTCCTGTTCCATCACGTGTGCTGCTGCTGCTGCTGCTGCTGGGTTACCGTTGCCGGTCCCTGTTTATGGAACCTCTTATCTTTATTACATTTATGACTACATGGCGGTACAAAGCATGCTATCCGCACGCTTTTTGTCCTCATGCAAGGCCTGGGTTGTTGTGTCTCACAAAGCGTGGCCTTCTCCTCCTGCGCCTCCTCCTGTTCCATCACGTGTGCTGCTGCTGCTGCTGCTGCTGCTGGGTTACCGTTGCCGGTCCCTGTTTATGGAACCTCTTATCTTTATTACATTTATGACTACATGGCGGTACAAAGCATGCTATCCGCACGCTTTTTGTCCTCATGCAAGGCCTGGGTTGTTGTGTCTCACAAAGCGTGGCCTTCTCCTCCTGCGCCTCCTCCTGTTCCATCACGTGTGCTGCTGCTGGGTTAGCGTTGCCGCGTGGTCCCTGTTTATTGAACCACTTATCTTTATTACATTTATGACTGCATGGTGGTACAAAGCATGCTATCCGCACGCTTCTTGTCCTCATGCAAGGCCTGGGTTGTTGTGTCTCAAAGCGTGGCCTTCTCCTCCTGCGCCACCCTCCTCCTGTTCCATCACGTGTGCTGCTGCTGGATTAGCATTACCGGTCCCTTTTCCTGGAACCTCTTATATGTATTACATTTATGACTGCATGCCGACAAAAAGCATGTTACCTGTGCAAAGAAAACAGACATTTCCCGCATTTAAAAGACAGTTTTCCCTTTGAAACTTTAAAATCGATTTTCTCAAAAACTATAAGCTCTTTTTGCTAAATTTTTTTTTCCTCTTGTACCCACTCCCAAGGTGCACATACCCTGTAAATTTGGGGTATGTAGCATGTAAGGAGGCTTTACAAACCACAAAAGTTCGGGTCCCCATTGACTTCCATTATGTTCGGAGTTCGGGTCGAACACCCGAACATCGCGGCCATGTTCGGCCTGTTCGGCCCGAACCCGAACATCTAGATGTTCGCCCAACACTAGTGGAGGCCCAAAAGGCTCATTGAAAGAGAAATGGAAAAGACACTGCATAAGTATCCCCGACTTGACCAATCCTGTTATGACCTCAGTCAGAGTCAGCTCAATAATTTATCAATCAAGTACTTAATGGTCAGACTGGACTGGCAACAATCATCTGCTGTCTGTTCATAGATTTAGGTAGAAAGCAGACAGGTGAGCCACAAAGGTAAGCTGCAATAAAAAGGGTATCTGATAGGGTGTCTATGAGTACTTTAATAACTGCAATGTTGATAGCAGCAGTATATCATTTTTGTGATGTTATAGAAGGACGATGAAATGAAAAAAAAAAACCTTCTGTTATAATGAATTGTATGTGTAGTATGGATAATTCATAGAACATCAGTAGTAAAGAAAAGTCTAATTTTTATTTTCAGTTATATAGCTTTTTCATAACATTGCATCATTCTCTTATATTTGCAGTTTACAAACTATACTCTGTATTTTAAACTAAAATACAGAGTAGGAAAGTTTAAAGGGTCATTTTTTACTGCTGGGTAATGCGCACTTTAATGCCACAATGTCACCAAACGCCACCATTTGGCTGCATTTAATTGCAACCAATTATGCATGTGGCCAGCAGCTATTCATATTACACAGTTCAGGCTGCCCAGTACTTTGTGATTGCTTTAATGTGGGGTACACCAACCCTTCCTATTAAATGCACTAAAAGCATGCAACAAATCATGAGAAAGCACTGAGGAGGTTGATGGAAATTCAGGTGTAAGACTTTCTATGAGATGTTTTCTGTTGGGCAATCTTAGCAAAGGGTCCATCAAGAATGTGAAATAGGAATGGCGTAATAAACTTATCACTGATACAAAAATAATTAATTCTAGAGATACCCTAGTTAAAGCAAGGTGTATGTTTAAACCATTGGGGTGCTATATGGATCTTAGCTGGGGTGAGGGCAATCTGCTTTCCTTAAATATAAAACTAATAAAATATACAGAACTAGTCATCTGCATTTATTCTATAGGGCTCTTTTCTTCAGTTCTTGATCTGTATTTTTTTTTTTTTTGCTTGCTTGAAGAATGCATTTCTCAAGAGGTTTTTCATTGGTTTATTTGTCTGGACCAATCAGAATTCTTATTCAAATTCAAATAACCCCAAGTAGGAAATTTCATTTTGTAATCATAGTATTTAAATTAACCTTTACACGTCACTTTATATGCACACAAGTTTGCATTTCTGTAGCTTTTGTTTCTGTTGTATATTGTGATGGTGCAAAAGTTGAGGATGCAAGGACTGGGGAAGAGTCTGTGTTCATGGATAGGGAACTGGCTAATGGACAGAAAACAAAGAGTTGTGGTCAATGGATCGTACTCAAAATGGGAGACTGTTAGCAGTGGGGTCCCACAGGGGTCTGTTCTGGGTCCAGTGCTCTTCAATTTATTTATTAATGACCTAGTAGATGCAGTAGTGAGCAATGTTGCTATTTTTGCAGATGATACAAAATTGTGCAGAATCATCAACTCTCAGGAAGATAGTGTCATATTGCAACAGGATCTGGATAGGATGGCTATATGGGCACATACAAGGCAGATGAAATTCAATGTTGACAAATGTAAGGTCATGCATTTTGGACGTACTAATGGTCTAGCACCATACAAAATAAATGGGATACAGTTGGGGACATCAAACTTGGAGAAGGACTTAGGAGTACTCATTGACAACAAGTTAAATAATCGTACTCAATGCCAAGCAGCTGCAGCTAAAGCTAACAAAATTTTGGGATGCATTAAAAGGGAAATAAAAACTCGAGATGCTAGCATAATATTGCCCCTGTTTAACTCTCTAGTAAGGCCACATCTGGAATATGGAATTCAGTTCTGGGCACCACATTACAAAAAAGATATTGCAGTTTTAGAGCAGGTGCAGAGACGAGCCACAAAATTGATGCGTGGGATGGAAGGTCTCACTTATCGAGAAAGGTTAGATAAACTGGGTTTATTTAGTCTAGAGAAAAGACGCCTTAGAGGGGATCTAATTAACATGTATAAATACATCAGAGGGCAATATAATACCTTGGCGAATGAGCTTTTTGTCCCTAGGCCTTCTCAAAGGACTAGAGGACATGATCTGCGCATGGAGGAAAAACGTTTTAACCATTTATTTAGGAAAGGGTTCTTTACAGTAAGAGTGATTAAGATGTGGAATGCATTGACACAGGAAGTCGTTATGGCAAACTCTATACCTGCATTTAAAGGGGGCTTAGATGCTTTCCTTGCGTTGAAAGACATCCATGGCTACAATTACTAGGTAATGCCTAATGATGTTGATCCAGGGATTTTATCTGATTGCCATCTGGAGTCGGGAAGGAATTTTTCCCTTTAGGGGCTAATTGGACCATGCCTTGTAAGGGTTTTTTCGCCTTCCTCTGGATCAACAGGGATATGTGAGGGAGCAGGCTGGTGTTGTACTTTATACTGGTTGAACTCGATGGACGTATGTCTTTTTCAACCAAAATAACTATGTAACTATGTAACTATGTGCAATCAATCACTGTAAGGCTATATTCTCATGAGCAGGGGTCTCAAACTCGCGGCCCGCGGGCCATTTGCGGCCCTCGATACAATATGTTGTGGCCCTCGCTGGCAAAAGCTTCCTTATAGTTCACTTCAGTGCTCCCAAGTAATCCGCCGCATCCTCACAGCTAAACGAGGGCTGTGAAACCCCCAAATCGCCCGGGGGCAATCCGTCGGCATTTCCTGGAAGGGGCAGAGCTTTCAGCTTCAGCTCTGCCCCTCCTGACATCATTCGCCGCACGGATCGCCGCCTCTCCCCGCCCCTCTCTGTGAAGGAAGAGTGAGAGGGGCGGGCAGAGGCGGCGATGCGCAGAGATTGTGAGGCCCAGCCTCATCCTGACTTTGCCTCCTGCGGCCCCCAGGTAAATTGAGTTTGAGACCCCTGCTCATGAGCGATATATATATATATATATATATATATATATATATATATACACGATATATATATATATATATACATATATATATATATATATATATACACGGTATATATATATATATATATATATATATATATATATATATATATATATATATATATATATACATACACATACATACATACAACTAAAGGTCTTCTAAATTGTCTGATGTACAGTAGACCAGTAACAGCCAGAAAAAAAGAAAAAAAGAAAAGGGGGCCAACAATTATATCCTACAATGTATATACTTACATATATATCTGTCTTGATGTGTACTTTAAATAGCAGATGTCCTCTAGTAAGTTTAAGATCTTATACATTAAGTGCATAACTATTTGATCAATGGGTGTATGACAAATATTTCTAAACATCACCAAAAAAAGAGGTACGTGGATAAACCATGACTATACAGTAATAGTGCATTTATTGAACACAAAATAGAATCATTTAGATCGAAGTTACACAAAATATTAAAACACATAAAACCTTTAACCCCTCAGTACTAATTGCTATAAACCCTTTTGTCATGGAATTTGGGGATGATCACTTGCAACACCCGTCTCCATTATTGTACCAAGATTTTATAGCACAAGATTGTATATTACCTCATGAGTTATATGTTATTGCCTATTTCTCACCTTATCTATGGAGCAATGTCTAAGGAGAGTAATATGGAGGCAGGATTTTTTGGCCCATGGCGTTCAGCGGCAAGTGCAAAAACTAGGCACCCCATAGCAGCAATGTAATGCTGCGTGGGGCGCGTAAGGGTAATTCGGGGAATAGTATTTAATGCGGACAGGGATTTTTGCAGCAGCAGGGAGAGCTGTCATTCGGCTTTCTCTGTGCCCAATTCACCGTCGAGACATACATCCGTACGCAATAATATGCCTTTAAAACTGTTTTTTTGTCATTTTTTTTTACTTTTCGCTGGTTGGGTGGCTGAAAGTTATCTATAGAAAAGGTAAACAAAGTTAAGGTGAGAATTCATGAGAAAAGTTTGCTAGATAGATCATGTAAGGAAGTATATTTGTTGTATACTGGGCCAAAGTAGGCCAGTTAAATCTTATTGGTGTAACAATACTACTGCCAATCTATACACAAGTTTAGACATGAGCACCAAAATACATGTTACTTATTCACCAAAATGAAAATAATATCATGCTTTAAATCCTACTTAACAAGAGTCCATGCAATACCGTGTAACTTCACTTATGTGACAAACGAAATATACACAGACAATAAATCAGTTCTGTCCTTCTCTTATCTATTACACATCAGCACTTTGTTTCTTAAGCTTTTATGCTTCCATTTTGAGAATGTAACCGTGTATAACATACATCATTTGCCATAAATCATACAGGTCATTGCTTAAACAGCTGTGCAAACACAATGGCACCCAATGATGAATATCTATGATCTACCATCACAAAGGTTGGGGCAGATTAAACATTTAAAACCAACACCGCTATTAATTAAAGAACCAAACTGGGATCTACGGATGAGTGAGACCAATCAATACACACACAGACTCCGAAAATCTGTATATCTTGAGCCAAAGAAATGTGTCAGCCTGTCACTGCTACAGATTATAATTTGAGTAGATGAATGCCTGGAATAGGACAAATCTGAAAGTAATGTGCTAAAAACATCAATATCTCACATTAAAAAATGAACCACAACTTCCTAATTCAATATAGGAATGTCATGACAGAAAATCTTTATATATACACATTACATACACTTGCATTTTTTATACTTGCTTTTCTAAGACCTACTTTTCCAAATTATTACAAAAAAAAAAAAGTTCAGTTATCTGATGATTACATAAATGTGCATGAGAATAAAAGCTTAAACAGAAATGCTAGCTTACCTTCTCAGCATATTTGAACTTGACATAAAACCAGCTGGACTTGATCATGGTCTCCAGCTCTTGTTTTGAAAGTTAGTTGAATGTTAGGATAGTGATCCAAATAAATGGTTAATGCTGGCAATCAGGCTTATCCTTTGCAGTGAAACAGTTATACACAAGAACAGACAAAGCCTTTAGATTCTGCCTAGCTGCCCACTAAGCCCTGCTGTGATCTAGCTCGGCATCCAATGTGCTTTGTGAATGCTCCGTGCTCTGGTTCTCTGTCAGCCTGGCTGCCTGACAGGAGAATTCCTCAAATGGACTTCAGCCGTGTTCATCACAAATGGCACATGTCAGTAAGCCAGGAGGAGGCTGGCTTCAGACCTGGCAGCATCCCACGAGAACGACCTCCCTCCAGTTAGATGAATAATGAATTCCTGCACTTCCCTGCAGACACGGATTAACACCTGGCTAAACATTATTCTGACAACATGCTGCCCAGTCAGGGATCACAGCGCGAGAAGATTAACTCTTCTAAGCCTCAATAATGTGCCACTATGTTCTCTTGCCCCCTGCCCACCTGTGACCAAAGAGGCTCCTCATGCAAAAAGTAAATGCTTTTATGTACTTTACACTAAGTGATACATGCTTAAAGACCAATAAAGCCCACTAAATGGAGCAAATAGAGTTCAGATTTACTTATATATTGTAAAATATTTTTTTTTATTTACTCAAAGCTTCTATAAGCCATTATAGTTCAAACAATCTCTTTTCACCGCTCTCTGCATCAAATTAGTTTACAGTCTAATGTGCTTATCCCAGCTGTGCAGAAACAAATTCACCATGGTTGAGTTTTGACTTGATTAGAAATCATCTATCACAAATAAATGTATCATCAACATACAGTACAACATTGGCACCATTACCCAGCCAGTATCACAATAATTCACTTTACTGCATAATACACTCTATGGCAGCCCTGTGATGATAGCAATTTACTTTATGTGCATGGACACAGCTTTCCACATCTCCAATTACTGGATGTATATGGGCTTTCCCACATACGTTTATGGGTTTATAGTAGCGTGCATAAATATGAGGCGCTAGGAAATTTGGGCGCCCCATTTCCACATGTAGAAAAAAAGTAAATTTACAGATATTCTACATAAGTAATGGTAATTATGATAGTAAAATATCAGTAAATAATGCCAATATTTGAATACAACTAAATCTAACTCTATTCTCACACTGAACCTGCTCACTCTGCTAATGCCTAACCTTAACCACCCATCTGCCGATGCCTGACCCTAAGTCTCCCGCCCCAATGCCTAACCTTAAGACTCCCCCCCACGGATACCTAACCTTATCCCCCCACCCCCACAATCCCACAACAAAAAAAATGATATCTATTAGGCGCCACATAGGTGCCCACTGAAAATATTGAGCAGAGTGTGAAATAGGGCCCAATAAACAGTGTGCACCGGAGCTGCACACTATGGAAAATGAAGCCACAAATAAAAGGTGCATTTTTCATAGCAGGCAGCCCTGGTGCACTATTTTTCACACTTTAATCAATATTTTTAATGGGTGCTTATGGGTGCCCAAATCTCTGCCGCTAAAGGGTGCCCAAATTTCCTGCTTTCCTTGTCTGCCTATGGGCTGGGACCAACCGGAGCGGTTTCAGCCATGATTTGGAATTGTGGAGATTCCAAAAGGACTGGGCTAATAAAAGTCAAGGGAGGTGACTCCACAGGGGATTCCCCCAAAATCGCAATCGTGCGCCCTCCAGCATTAGAGCAATTGCGCTTCAATACAATGTAAAGGATCACTGCAAAATTGCTTTTCAATTGCTGCACAAAGTGATTTTGTAGTGATTTTACTTCCCAAATTACACACAAAAAAATGTAAAAACTTTAAATCGTAATTGCTGTACAAATCACTAGCATTAAATTCAAAAGCACTTTAAAATCACCAGAAATTGCTGCAAAAAAAGCTGCTAAAAGTTCTACAAAAAATGGTACAAAAAATGCTACAAAAATGCTTAGCAATTGCGTTTTACAATTTCTAGTGGACCCAGTCCTGAATTTGGATTAGACATTATGGTACTAGGAGGAAGTGACAGGGACGGATCTAGACCAAGTTGCGCCTGGGGCAAGGTCAGGTTTTGGCACCTAAAGGTCAGGTTTTGGCGCCTAAACTGCCATTCCCCATCCGGTTTTGGCACCTAAACTGCTATTCCCCATCCAGTTTTGCCGCCTAAAGGTCAGGTATTGGTCCCTAAAGATCAGGTTTTGGCGCCTAAACTGCCATTCCCCATCCACATTTTGCAGCCTTTTTAAGAATTCAACAAACTGCGCCTGGGGCAAGAGACCCGTCTGCCCCCCCCCCCCCCCCCCTAGATCCGTCCCTGCTGAGTTACTTGTACAAATAGATGTATTGTATGTATTGGCAATCATATTTTCTCATTGGTAAAGAAAAAGCCATTTGGATTATTAAATGTTATAGAAAACAAACAAACAAAAAACCTAATTCCAGTTGACAATTACCGTACTTATTTCTTCTTATAGCTTACAAGCATATTTTTCAACATCTAATGGTTATCTCAGTATGGAGCCCACACAAGAATGGGGAAGTCATACACACTCCATGTAGACAGTGCAAATGGAGAAACTGGGGATTCTACTCAGGATTCCCCCCTTTTATGTGCCTTCTTATGCATACTTATATACCCGTAAAAAGAAAGTGAAACTCAAAGTGTTCCTAAATTCAGGTATAAAAGTCTCTCCTATGCCAGTTAATTAGTATAAATCAGCATGTTTTCGACTTGAGAGTACCCATTATTACAAGAGTCAGAGTTAGTCTTGGTAATTTGGCCTGTGAAAGAAGCACATGGAACATGATAAAAAAATGGTGTATAAACTGTTTTCCAGGAATACGCAGACAAATGTGCGTACATTTGTTACAGTTGCATTTTTGGGGGGCATTGTATATTGCCAAAGTTACTTTTTTGCAATATCTCTATCATATTCCCTCTCCCATTCTAACACTAGCCCCTCCCCTCTTAATGCTTAAAAGACAACTGAAGAGAGAGGTATATGGAGGCTGCCATGTTTATTTCCTTTTAAGCAATACAAGTTTCCTGGCAGCCCTGCTGATCCTCTGCCTCTAATACTATTAGCCATAGCCCCTGAACAAGCATGCAGCAGATCAGGTGTTTCAGACTTTAAAGTCAGATCTGACAAGACTAGCTGCATGCTTGTTTCTGGTGTTATTCAGATACTACTGCAGAGAAATAGACCAGCAGGGCTGCCACGCAACTGGTATTAATTAAAAGGAAATAAATATGGAAGCCTCCGTATACCTCTTACTTCAGTTCCCCTTTAAAGGACAACTGAAGTGAGAAGAATATTAAGGCCGCCATACTTATTTCCTTTTAAACAATAAAGATGCCTGGCAGCCCTACTGATCTGACTTGGCTGCAGTAGTGTCTGAATAAAGCCATAAATAAACACGCAGCTAATCTTGTAAGATCTGACAATAATGCCACCTGATTTTCATATGCTTGTTCAGGATCTATTAATAAAAAAAACAGAGGCAGAGGATCAGTAGGATAGCCAGGTAAGTGGTATTGCTTAAAAGTAAATAGATAAATATCCATAGCCCTCTCAGTTCAGATGACTTACAGAGTTGTCCAGCTTATGGAGGGAGACACCAGGGAAACAGAGCAGCACAGAAGGATGGCATGGGACCAGCAAGGGAGTACTTCATGGTGCTGGGAAAAGCCCCAGGTAAGTAACTGGCTACTTTCAATTTGACTTAACATTCCCTTTAACAATAACCTTTCCTTCCACTCCTATCCTTACCCTCTTCACTTATAACACTAACCTTTCCCTCTCTACTCCTAGCACTAACTTCCCCCATGGTCATTGCTGCTATACCAATCCAGCTACAATGTACTGTAGCCAAACTCTATGCCAAAGCAAGCACCATCCATGCCCCTTCCATCACTGCTCCTATCTAAAGTCCTAGTGGTCCCAGCCATGTTAAATGTAACTTCAGGTATGCCAAGTATATGTTTGGGTATGTAATAGCCAAGTACTTAGCTATCCCATAGCTGAGTATCACTATCTTGCTCTAAAATTCAGGCCCCCAGCACCCAATAGCTGCAAAATAATATAGTGACAAAAACACCTGCTTTGGGCAAAATTAGGCAGCATGTTTCACTACAAAAGTATAAATCATAATTTGTTCCTTCAAACATCCTTATTAGGCAAAGAGTCCCTCAAATGAATAATTGCTTAGTGCTTGCTCACAAACAGCCAAATTAGGCAGTGTTCCCCTAAAGAACATATTTAGGTATCATTCTCACAAACAACACAATAAGGCAGTGCGTTTCCCAAACACAATTAGACAATGTGCCCCCCAAACATGGTTAAGCAGCGTGCCCCTAAGACATAATTAGACAGTGTGGGTCCAAAATATACTTTGGCATTGTGCCCACAAAATATAATTAGACGATGTATTCCCCAAATATAATTAGGCAGGGTGCCCTCAAAATATAATTAGGAAGTGTCCTCAAACATATTAGACAGTTTTCACCCCAAAACATAATTGTCCAGTGTGTCCTCAAAAACAATATTGGACAGTGTGCTCCTCATAGCATATTTAGGCATTGTGCCCTCAACACATATTCAGGCAGCATGTCCCCAAACAATTTGGTTGTCAGTCCCCCCAAAATACATCTGTTGCCAAAACACAAATTCTGTGACTGCAATTATTTGCAATAAACATTTTAGAAACTAAAAACATGAAACTGTATGCCCCTGAAACATAGTTAGTCAGTGTATTCAAAAACAGAATTAAGCACTGTACACCAAAAACATAATTAGGCAGTTTGTCATCACATTATTAGGCTGCATGCCCCCAAAACAGTCAGTGGGCCACTAAAATGTAACTTGGAGTGCACTGCGAAGTAAGTGTATAGGACTCTTTTTCTCCTTCTATGCACTACACTTCGAAACAGCCACTCCTGTTCCTGTTCATATTGTGCTGATTGCAGCAATGTATAGGTCCTGCACTATACTTTTGCACTAATAAACACGAAGAGTGAAACCATTCACTGCTTTTGCCACCTCTCCAAAAAGTGAAACTCTACCTGAACAAGTCAAAACTATAAATAAAAAAAATGGTAGAAAAATGTTGCTTCTACGATTACTTATAGCCCACGTATTATTATTTTCAGCATTGTAACAACCATTTTGTTTGAAAACACAAGGACAAACCAGGAGGAAGGAATACATAAAATTAAGTTAGAAACAATCACAAATGGTCACAAAACCAATACAGAGCAAAAGCATGGAACAATTAATTAGCTAGTGCAAGCTTGGTACAATGTAAACATCAGTGATTAATGAGGTAGGGAGATACTGTTCACTTAAATCTTCATTTTTTTAAAAAATACTATCTAGCTGCAGTGTTGAGCAGTCTGGCAAAAGAAGGCATATACTTGTAATTCCTGCTGGATAGGTGGAAATAATCCTAATGAGCAATTAATAACTGCATGCTATCTGGAAACAGATGTTTCAAGTTGTCAGAGTCATTAAAAAATGTGTATAGCGTTTAAAATAATTTACAACATTATGCAGGGGAGTCTTGCCAGTTTTGCTGCACAAAGCACCATAACGGTGTTGTCCTTAATAGAGGTTTAGGGATTCATTCGACTGTAGCAAGATCATAACTGCAAAAATAAATATTACCCTTGAATACACATGAAAGTTATCTATTAGCAGCCTTTACAGCGTATTGTAACAAGTACAGAATATCATATTCATGTTCAAAATTGGCTATACTTTCTCACCCAGGAAGATCTGACCATTTTTTGGAAAGCTGAAATTCACGGCTTTCTGTTGCAACGGGTCCCGAGTTGATATGATGCTCAGTTCCCAAGTTATGGGGTTTTGAAGGAGAGGTGTCCCCTGAACTTGGCTGCAGAAAGTGCAATTACAGAAGTGCGGGAGGAACCCGACATGATGATAAGCAGCACATCCGGTAGGTCATCTTCCTTTGCAGCATAAATCTGTGTCTTCAAAACTTATGTCAAGTGCCCTGGGTCTCTCATTATAGATGAAGGAGCAGTGCAGCTATGCACCCAAGTTTCCTCTCTGTCTTGCTGGCATGGGCAGGAGACTCAATTCCACTGTGCTCTCTGCAGCAAAGTGCAGGGGACACCCATCTCCCAACTCCCCCCCCTAACTTGGGAATGGGGCATCGCATTGACTTGGGACCCAATGCAAAGGAAAGCCGGGACTTTCAGCTTTTCAAAAAAGGCCAGATCTTCCTTGGAAAGCAAACATAACTTTAGCAAAAAGCTTCCAAACTTTCCAGAAGGGATAATACTTAAGTACCAAATGCATATGTGGTGGGACCAACGTTGCAAGCACTGAGCTAAGGGTCTTTCTAAGTTCTTACCTCTGTGCAACAGCAACATATGGAAGGCAATTCTCCCAGCCAGGAGCTAAACCAATAGTTCCCATGAAAGCAAGGCAATAGTGCCACAAATATTGACAGGCAGTTAGTGGCTGTGCGTGATGATACTGCCTCCTCACATGCAACTGCTTTTAGTTGGGAACCTGGCTTTGCAATTACCAAGAAAACAGTGGAGAAGGGATAGAGCAGTGGTCAGCTTGCAGTGTCACAAACACCAACAAATGCATCACCTTTAATGGCAGTCTTCTAATGCAGCGAGCTTACAGCAGCCATGCCAAGAAGACATTTAAATCAGCACCGGCTTACTTTGACCAGACAATTATGCATACTGCATCTACCATGTCAACAAGACATTACAGTATGAATGCAACTGACTTCATGCAATCTTTTCCTGATGCTACAAACTGTGAGACTTTTCAAATACTAAACCTGTACAAAAAAAAATCAAATTACAATAATGCACTTACATTTCAGTTTGAAAAGGTTTAAATTTGGTTGAAAAATAAAATTAGGACATTATTTGATTTTAATTGCATAAATGTTCCCTTTAAATTAGTTTGAAATGTTTAATATTCCCTGACAACAATCTATCTTTCCACACACATCTAATTACAGTCTATGTGCTGCTTTTGTACATCAATTATGGTAATGGCCAGCATATTCTGGGAATTGTCTAGTTTCTGAGTGCATTAGAGCAATGGCCCTGTAAAATTACTTGAAATATCTCTATCAGATGTCTCCATCTACAATACTGTAATTACTGATGCCGTAATATGACTTCGGCAAGTATATGCAAGACTAAATGTACTCCAAGGTACAATGCCATATTGGTCCATGATCAACCATTATTTCCATTTCTGCAGGTACAGCTGTAAAAATACTTTGGCTTTTGCCAGATTTCATTTCAATACAAAGTTACATAGTTATTTGAGTTGAAAAAAGACATATATCCATCGAGTTCAACCAGAAAATAAAGTATAACACTTGCCTGCAACCTCACATATCCCTGTTGATTCAGAGGAGGGTGAAAAACCCTTACAAGTCATGGTCCAATTAGCCCCAAAAGGGAAAAAAAACCTTCCCGACTCCAGATGGCAATCAGATAAAATCTCTGTATCAACACTGCCAGGAATAACCTAGTAATTATAGCCATTTATTTCTTTCAAAGCAAGGAAAGCATCTAATCCCCCTTAAAACGCAGATATAGAATTTGCCATAACTACTTCATGTGGCAATATATTCCACATTTTAATCACTCTTACTGTAAAAAATCCTTTCCTAAATAAATGGGTAAAAGGTTTTTTCTCCATGCGCAGATCTTGTCCTAGTCCTTTGTAAAAGCCTAGGGACAAAAAGCTCATCCGCCAAGCTTTTATTTAGCGCTTGCATGTATTTATACATGTTAATTAGATCTCCTCTAAGGTGTCTTTTCTCCAGACTAAATATGCCCAGTGCATCTAATCTTTCCTGGTAAGTGATACCTTCCATCCATTTAATCAATTTTGTTGCTCTTCCCTGTACCTGTTCTAAAACTGCAATATCTTTCCTGTAATGCGGTACCCAGAATTGAATTCCATATTCCAGATGTGGCCTTACTAGAGAGTTAAACAGGGCAATATTATGTTAGCATCCCAAGTTTTTATTTCCCTTTTAATGCATCCTAAAATTTTATTTGTCTTAGCTGCAGTGGTTTGGCATTGAATACGATTATTTAACTTGTTGTCGATTAGTACTCCTAAGTCCATCTCCAAGTTTGATGCCCCCATCTGTATCCCGTTTCTTTTTTTATGTTGCTAGACCATTGGTACGACCAAAATGCATGACTTTACATTTTTCAACATTGAATTTCATCTGCCATGTATGTGCCCATATAGCCATTCTATCCAGATCCTGTTGCAATATGTTACTATCCTCGTGAGAGTTGATGATTCTGCACAATTTTGTATCATCTTCAAAAATAGAAACATTGCTTTCTACTTCATCTACTAGGTCATTAATAAACATATTGAGGAGCACTGGACTGAGTACTGACCCCTGTGGGACCCCACTGCTAACAGTCACCCCGTTTGAATATGTTCCATTGACCACAACTCTTTGTTCTCTGTCCATTAGCCAGTTCTCTATCCATGCATACAGACTCTTCCCCAGTCCTTGCATCTTCAAATTTTGCACCGACTGTTGTAGGAAACAGTGTCAAAGGCCTTTGCAAAGTCCAAGTATATCACATCTACAGCATTCCTAATATCCACACTAGTGTTCACCACCTCATAAAAGCTGAGCATGTTAGTTAAACAGGACCTGTCCTTAGTAAACCCATGCTGATCCTGAGAAATAAGATTATTTTTGGCTATGAAGTCTTGTGCATCCTGGCAATGGTCACAGACAGGGGAAAGAGGGAGTGCATTAGATTAAACCCTGGTCACAAGGGTCAGTTACAAGAAAAAAATGCATATACCCAGGCACATCACCTAAAGTTAGGACATTTAAATGCATTATTAGGTAGGTGCTAAAGAGGGTGTGGGCAGAAAATAGCAAAAAACTGTGGCCAGGGTTTACTCTACATTACTCCCTCTTTCCCCGACTGTCTGTGACCATTGCCAAGACGCACACAGCTTATGCTGGTGTGTGCATAGTGGACATTGATATATTTCATTAGCTCCCTTGTGTGTTTAGTTTGATGCACTATCTGTCCCACGAGAGGACGTCAGGATGTGTGCTCCTAATCCCTAGATAGGTTTGATGCAATGAATGTTTGCATGTCTGCACTATACATGTTACAGGGCCAGAGTTAGGACACCTACGAATACCTGGGTACTTCTAGGCAGTGTAGATGACTACGCAAGGGAATGCATTCTTTTGTAAATAAGACCCCGGCTTTTAACTTAGCTGTAGGGATTGCAGTTGTGCCTGGATGATTGATTCCTGTGAATGCATTTGTTTAAACATTTGCATGTGAGTGTGCAAGGGTTAATTTTTTTTTGCTATTTTTCTTGCCACACCCCCTTTAGCACCTGCCTAATAACTTATTTAAATGTTCTAACTTGAGTTTATGTGCCTGGGCATATGTATTTTTTCATGTAGACAAACCAGTGCAAACAAGGCTCTGTACAGAAGCTTTTTATACAGAGTAGGGCTCTCCTAGCTGCTCGTATCTTGTCCCATGAGCATGTCACAAATACTCAAATTTCTTGGACAAAAATTGCCTCTTATATAAAATGTCAATTTATATTTGGGTTAATAAAATGTGTGCAGTGGAGTGTCCCTCTTCCACCAGTGCAGCAGTCACTGGTGATTACCCCCCCCCCCACCACCACCACCATACCCCCAAAGCCTCATGCACATGCCAATTGGAATTCTGGGCCAAGATCACTGTTTAGGACCATTCAGGCCAAAAATGTAGCATGTGCACAGTTTTCCTAAGGGGTCACTTAAAGATCCGCCATGCTGGATGTTTTAGAAACAGAGACACATTGTTGCCCTCCTAAACCCTCCCATTGGATGCCACCTCTTCACGCACCGGGCAGTTTTCCCTCTTTCCTCAGCACAGCGACAGTACACATCACCCAACTGTAGTTGAGTAAAATGTATGCACTCATGCCTGGAAATGTCCCTGTAGGTATCGTGTCTCAATAGCTACAAGCATCATTAATTGTATGTGTGTGTATATATCTTTATGAAATAAAGTGTTAATTGTGAAGTGGATTGCTCTCCGCCCTAACACACACACACACACACACACGCACACACACACACACACACACACACACACACACACACACACACACGCACACACGCACGCACACACGCACGCACACACACACACACACAAACGCCCCACCTTTAGGTTGGTTATGAATCCACTCCTTAGTAATTACTAGGTCAATCCGATACGAATCTATGATTGGACAAACTGACTCGTACTTTAACAGACAGCCATCAAGATAATTTCTAATTTATGAATGAAAGTTCAGTTTTCTATACAGAAAATGTATATATTATGCACTCATTGCCCTTTAATAAGCCCTGAGCTGAGGTAAAAAAATATATCAGGTCCTAACCTATCTGTACTGGGCTGTATATTCCCTAGTCTTTTACTTTAATATTGGCTATAATTTCCGCTGTTTGAAGATTCTACAATAGTATGGTTTTACACCTTAAATGACAAAGCATTCAGCTAAACCATATACACATATGAAATTGTACTCATTTGCCAATAAAAATACATAGTTTGGCAGTCAGGAGATTTGTATATCTCTACATCATATTTAGGAAAATATCCAGGGACAGCCTAAGCTAGTGCATGGAACCAACCTAGCATCACACATACACTGTACTTTCCAGCCAGAAAATCTTCAAGGCATGGCCTGTTAGCAATTTTCCCCTCGCCTACCACATTTGAAATGCAAACATCCCATGAATGCATACTTGACTTCCTCCTGATTGTAGTGGTTTTCTTTAATCGTTTAAGCTTCTGGGATACAACAGCTGCCACCATGAGCTCTTAGGCAATTGAAAAAAAGGAAAAAGAAACATAAAGCACATTATCTAAAGAGAATTGCTGCATCTCCTGAACTAAGGATGCTTCTCAACGATGACTAAGCTTACATCACATCTCTATGGCAGGAGAGATAACTGCAATGTTTCAGTATATTACATAGCTTATAAAGCCATGCTCTGTTATCCAATTATTCAAGCAAAATCACATAAAACCCCTTGTGTTATATAAGGGTTAACTCCACTGATTTACATTCACAAAATCCGCACAAGACGTTAAATGATAATCCCATATTGTTCAAGTCGCTCAATAATTCTTATTCAATAAGTAGGTTTTCATTTGACCCAATTCATGTGTAGTTCCATAGGCCCACTTCTCTGTTAACTTTAAACCCCACTACAGAATGTGCAGATGAATGTGCAACTTATCACATACTGCCTTCTCTAGTAAGGGAATAGGTGTAAGGGTGTCCATTAATTTCCCACTTCATTACATGCGCCACCCCTTAACTTTTCGGCTCATTACATGTACCTTAGATGCACAGCCCCTCAAGTGTACTCATATGCTCTTAAACTGACAAGCTGTGAGATCTGCTTCACCTTCTACACCTGGGATGTTGAACTCCAGTCCTCAAGGGTCGAGTTTCTCACACATTTTTGGCACAGCTCAAATTAATTGATAAGACTGAATCAGAAATGTAGAACACATTTCTACCTTTCCCAGTCCATCCTAAACACTGGTATGGATAAGGCCCTCAAGGGTTGGGGTTCAACATCCCTGCTCTACCACAATGCAAAGGTCAGGTACTGCAGTATGAAAGGAAGTGGGTGGGCCAAGTCAGGGCAGTTTCTAGGCTAAATTGCACCCAGGGCGAGGGTGTAAAAATTGCGCCCCCTTTCCCCCCACAGCTGTGGACTTGTGAACTCTTACTCTTTAGGGACAGTCACACAGCCACAGGTCACAAGTAGATCTGACTACTTACTAGTGACCAGCCACTCATTCAGGAGGAAGCATGGATAAGGAAAACACACAGGCGAAGAGAGCCCGCAAAGCAGACTCCTCCATGGGCACCGCACACTGACAGCCTGCAGTACCGCTACAGGACATCAGGTGTCATCACGCAGTGGTGACATGATGATGACTTGACGTCGGATACCGGCAGCCCAGGAGGAGTCAAGGAAGGTGATCGCACTGGTAATCTTCTTTCTTTTTCCATTTGGCTGCACCGTGCATCACCAGCTCCCTAGCAGTTATGTCCTTCTGCCTGCGCCCCCCTCCTACTTGCCGGTCTGCACCCAGGACGGTCGCCCTGCCTGCACTTCTCAAGAAATGGCCCGGGGCCAAGTGCAAGTCAGGAGGGAGAGGTAGCAAGATTGGTAGATCAAATTATTTACTTAAAAATACTTTGCTCACTTTTTTTTTAGATTTGTCAGGTCATGCCTTCCTGGCTTATAACCCTCATATACGTACATTTTGCACTTAACTAAACTTAGAGGGATATGGAGGCTGGCATATTTCCTTTTAAACAATACCAATTACCTGGCATACTGTTAATCGTTCATGTATCAGTGGTGTATAAAACACACACACCTGAAACAAGCATAGGTTAAGAGCACTGCTGGCATAGGAGACTTGGGTTTAAATCCCGACTCTTCCTATTCAGTAAGCCAGCACCTGTTGATCAAGGTGTCTTTGGGCCAATGCTTGTCAAGGGTCTATGACTAAAATTATCTGAGGCAGAGAATCAGCAGAACAGCTAGTTAACTTGCATTGTTTAAAAGGAAATAAATATGGCAGCCTCCATATGCTTTTCACTTCAGGTGTGCTTTAAATATAAACTCAGGAAACCTAAATACACTATATTTTTTCATTAATTAAACTACCAAAAGGTAATGCTAATTTTGCACCCTATCCACATCTTAGAAAATCTGCTCACTTTAAACTATAGGTGGGTGGATATTTATACAAATAATTTAGCAAAAAATTAGACATTTTATTTACAAAATAAGTAATAAAAACACCATTTATCAATTTTGTGTCATTTTTATTATTTCACTAACAGTTGATCCCCATGGAAAAAGTCAAGGCTCCTAGTATAAATAATGCAGCACGAAATTGCATCGTGTGTAACAGGTATTAGAAAGTTGGAAGATCTGCAGAAATACACATGATCTACTTTGCTGATGCAAACATGGTAAGCGCTGATTACAGCAGGGAGATAAAATAAAACAAAACTCCGGGGCAGAGAGCAGGAGGAAGCAGGGGAGAAGATTGGATCCTTCCACTGTCTCTCATAGAGTCTTCGACAGGGAAAGTAAAACCTGTAACTGCGCCCCTCTCAGATGTACCCCTTGCTACACCATTCCATAGCTACTCCTCTGCACTTGGATACAGAGCTATTTATAAAGGGCTACATGGGCCCTAAAAACCTTGTGCCTTCTCAGTCTGCATTCTGTACTGTAACAGGGTATGTTCAGTATAATGAGATTCTTCTATTTGTTAAGCAATGTCTCTTATTTCTGTAACCAAAGCATATACAGCGCACATCTGCTCATTCCTTTGGACATTTTGCAGATGTCACTTTATGTTTACAGATCTTGCTACTGAGAAAACAAGGCCTGCCACATGTCAAGAGGAAGAAAAACTAATACATCATTGTTTAATCAGACTGTAATCTCAAAAATATCACTGTGTATGTTACCATAAATCACCTTCAGAGAAAAATTATATTAAGACAGATTAAGCAATTTATAAAGACAAATTGTTACATCGGTATTGATTATGCTACAGCACACACGACTAAGATAGCAGAAGTGCAGTCAGTGCTTGGCATATGAAAGTAAAAATGTATGAGGTATTATAACTGGGGTCAAATGCATGGTATTAGAAATATAAACATTACATACTGTAACTGTCTGATCACATGCATTGGTCCTCTTGTTTTTATCTGAATGATGGCTACAGCTATTGCTTTGGCTTTAGGTACACTCTTAGGTAGAGACAAGTCAGGTTGAAGGATAAACTATAAATCTCATGACCCACAGAGGAGTCTAATCATCCACATTATGCAAATACATTGCATGCAATTATGTATTTGAATTACAGGTAATGAGACTACTGTTCTAAAATGTTGTAATGGCATACTACCGTTATACTGATTAGAAGCACAGACTCCATTAGCCATGTGCACATTTCTGTGGTTGTAACTGGTATCTAAATGGGTTATTGGTTTTGAAATTGAAGTTCATTGCAGTGACCAGATATCACTGGAGGACATTATTACTGTGTCCTGAGGAAATGAAGGCACAACCCTGCATGGGCAAAGTATCATAATGGCACTGAAAAAGAGTCAAAAATGTAAACTGTACCATTTAAAAAGCACTGTCGAAGATGTCAGCGCTATAGAAATAATAAATACAGAGATAATAAGAATAATCATTTAAAGGATACCTATTTATTTCCTTTTAAACAATGCAAATTACCTGGCTGTTCTGCTCATCATCTGTCTCTAATACTTTTAGCCATAGACCCTGAACAAGCGTGCAGATCACATTTCTGATTAAAGTCTAACTAGATGTGCTGCATGCTTGTTTCAGGTGTGCGATTCATATACCACTGCTGCATGGAAGATCAGCAAGATGCCAGGCAACTGGTATTGTTTAAAAGGAAATAAATATGGCTACCTCTATATACTTCTCACTTTAGGTGCCCTTTAAAACAGTGGTAAAATAAAAATCTGTGTAGATAGATACTGTATTTTTGAGTGTGGAGTCGCACTTGCTTGGCTTCCATCAGTCTCAGATGGTCAGGTGTGCAGGTCCAATAGTCCCGGACACCATGGGACTCAAAATGTAGCAAATGAAGAGAAAGATCTGCACCACCTTCAGAAAAGCTTAGTCTATTTTATTGGAAAAAGACATACACAAATTTAAAAAGAACTTTAAGGCAGGACAGTCCACTGTTTCGGACTCCTGCCTATCTTCATGCTGCCTAGAACTAGGCAGCATGAAGATGGGCAGGAGCCCGAAACAGTGGACTGTCCTGCCTTAAAGTTCTTTTTAAATTTGTGTATGTCTTTTTCCAATAAAACAGACTAAGCTTTTCTGAAGGTGGTGCAGATCTTTCTCTTCAATTACTATAGATAGATACTGTATGGCAATCAAACCTCAGCTGCAAAAAATGCATTTACTCCCATTATCACAGTAACCAAGCAGCTCAGGGTGACCCCAAACACCAAGGAAGGTACAGGGGACTTAAATAGACTGAAAAGCCCTCCTACTAAAAAGCAATGCTAAGTGTGGTTTGCCTTTTTAAAACAGAAGGAATTTGCGATAATGCAGCTTAAAGTGAACATCTGTGGTTACCCACTATGCACCGCCACTGAATACACAAAATATCTCTTTCTGTCCCAGAAGCACCACTCCTATTATCAGGCACTTAACAAGTCACAGAAATTTGCCTAAAGAGTCAAGACCCCAGTGGCTACCAATGGTGGAAATAAAGTTCTGGAAGAAGAAGAGGAGGCTGCATCAATCCTCTGTAGAACTCTGTAAAATGTAGGGCTCACAATGCTTTTAACCACTTCACCACTGAGTGTTTTTTCCCCTTGGTGACCAGAGCAATTTTCACCTTTCAGCTCTCCTTACATTCATTTGCTAATAACTTTAACACTACTAATCACACCAAAATGATCTATCAGGGATGCTCTCACGAGTAATAACGAGTGTGTAAACACTCAAATTCATGATTTAATTGAGCCCAACTATTTTATTTACGCATTTGTCCTGGTTATTACATAATTTCAAATATTTACCCAGTACAATGTATGGCAACAATATTTTATTTGGAAATAAGGTGTATTTTTCCATTTGCGTTCATCACCAATTACAAGCCCCTATTTTCAAAAAAAAAAAAGTGATATACCCACATGACATAAATAATAAAAAAGTTTTGTCCCTAAGGTAACTTTTTATGTTTTTAGAAATGTTATACATATGTATTGGGGGGGGGGGCGTGCTTATGGGAGAGTGGGGGAGGTAAGGGGTTAATTGTAATTATATATGTATATATTTTTATTTAAAAAGTGTATGTAGGTGTAATTTTACTATTTGGCCACACGTTACTTTCCTGTACGTCCTATTAGTATGCTAACAGGAAGTAACGTGTGGATGTGTTACTTTATTGCAAAGACCGCAGGAGTCTCATTGATCATTGACACCGGCACTTAGATCAGAGAATGAGAACTGTTTTCTGATTCACTGATCAGTGTACTAGTATATCACCACAGTGGGGGGGGGTCATGTGTTTCACCCATTAAAATCAATAGGTGAGTATCTACATTATGGGAACAGTCTTCCCGCAGGGCGTAGATATACTGCCGCAAACGCAGCTAGTGGTTTATTTAACTACCTAGATTTGAGCTGAGGGAAAGTTCATGTTACACAAAAAAAGCAGAGTTCTGCTATGTGTACTGTATATACTCGAGTATAAGCCGACCCGAGTTTAAGCCGACCCCCCAACTTTTATCTTAAAAATTGTGGAGAAATGATCGACTCGTGTATAAGCCGGGCATAGGAAATGCAGCAGCCACTGGTAAATTTTAGAGTGGACCTGAACTCTTGCAGTGGATAGAAGAAAAACAGGGAAAGGTCTCCCCCTCATCTGTCAGTTGACTGCCAGGACAGAGCAGCTAATTAGTAAATACAGGATGTTAACAATATGTCTGCTTCCATTAAAGCAGGAAGTAGACACACTGCAGATGCATTGCAGGATTTGTATTAGTTATAAACAAAGAAATAGTTTTTCTTTAAAGGTTATTATGCTTTTGCTTATCTTTTAGAGCTGAGATGAAGTTCTATGTTCATAGTCAAAATAGTATGCCACTAGGAATACACAGGTGTCAGGGAAAGGTCATATCTGCTTTGAAGCTAGTTAAGTATACATTTACTGATAATAAATTGTAAGTCCCCGCAAGCACCCCTACAGGAAGAGTGGAGCTGGATTGTAAGCCACCGTCCGAGCAGAGCAGCATGTATTGTGAGCAGCTTTCAGCGTGTAGTGTTCTGAGGAGGTGAGGCTGCATTGCTCTCACCTGCTGGCTGCTGCCCAGGCATTGGTCGGCATGTACCGTGCTTCTACCACCAGTTCTCCCCTTCTCCGCTGCCCTCTCACGTCACTTTCCCCCGGAGTTCCGGAAAACTTGCTACCCGGCAAGGAGTCCTTTCTAACCTTATCGCTATGTTGCCCTCTAGTGGCGCCTATGCTACACTGCAGGACTCATAGCAATGCGACTAGGGAGAACAGCAGAGAACTCCTTGCTACGTAGCAAGTTTCCGGAGCTCCGATTCACTGACAGCAGGGGAAATTGGTGTGAGAGGGCAGCGAAGAAGCAGCAAACCGGCGGGAGAAGCACAGTACATGCCAACCGATACCCAGGCAGCAGCCAGCAGGTGAAAGCAATGCAGCCTCTCCTCAACACACTAGACCCTGCAAGCTGCTCACAATACGTGCTGCTCTGCTCGGAAGGGACGGTGGCTTACAATACAGCTCCACTCTTCCTGTGGCGGGTGGGGGTGCTCACGGGGGGGGGGGGGGTTGTATTTTAGTTACTCGAGTATATGACTCGAATATAAACTGAGACCCCCACTTTTGGTCCACTTTTGTGGGCCCAAAAACTCGGTTAAAACTCGAGCGTATAAAGTAATCAGTGCAATATGTAGTTTCTGCCTCAGTTCCTAAGCCAAGCCAGACAGTGTTACATGTTAGCAGTGCCTCTAAAAGATACATGAATTACGGCAAACATTCAATCTATGTTAACTTATGCACTAATCAGGCAAATGTATGCCTGAAAACCAATTGAAATGAAAGACAGGCCCTTGGGCTGCACGCTTCAAACAATAATATTTAGGCAGCTATCAAATCTCTGCTGACACAGGCTATTTGATCATTTTGGTTAACAAAGGCAATGAATTAATTGTTCATTTTGGGTTATAAAGCAGGAGCAAGTGTGTATAGGCATGCTGCTCGGCTTTAGTTAGGCAGCCTGTCATTCTGTACAGCAAGGAGGCCAGACAATGAGCTTCAGATTAGTGAGCAGGATAAACAATGCAAGACAAAAGCACCAAGGCTGCACTAATTGATGTAACCAAAAGATAACTTCCTCTCAAAGCATAATCAGAGAGGGATCTGTAATAAAACCCAATCCACACACTACACACAGTTTTTTAATAGATTTTAGAATGAACTGTATTACAATTTATCTACCCACAGCATTGCACTATTTGATGCAGTGCAACACTATGAGTGAACAATTTGCCACCGCTCCCTACCCACCACCGATTGATCAAAATCTACTGTTCGGTGCGGCCAAAAATCAATCTATTGGTGTATCAAGCCAGCATGTTGGGGCACTGATTTCTAGCCTATTTGATGAAATGATCGAATCATTTCTAAACAACATCATGCAATAGCTGTATTAATGCTAATCCTTCATCTGAGACAATAATGAACAACTTGTGAAATCACAAAAATCTAGCATGTGTGTTGTGCAGAGCTTTAGTTGCAGCCGGTGAGTAGGCCATCTTCTGTCTACCAACAGTGACCTTAAGAGGTACACAGGATGCAGCTGCATTCCTTATTTTGGAATTTCATGGTAAGGCACAACATTCCATTATGTTTTGTAATGCATTTTTAAGGTACTAACATTTACAATGGCATCATAAAAATAAAGGGTTTATGCCATTACTAAACCATTAAAATAGTGATGTATACTACAGTCTAATGGAACAGGAACGGTGTTGCTAAAGCGATTTTATTTTTCTGAACTTGCTTAACTGCGGGAAGCCCTAATTTTAGTCCTCACGCTGTCTGATCATTCTTCCATTATGTACACACTTGATAAGATTTGAAGCATGAAGGTAGCACCAGACTTTGCTGTCAACAAATTTTACATCACAGTAAATTTAGACTGTGGAAAATATGCATGCATTAATGTATTGTGACACTGACAGCACTGTTGTGCTTCCAGCTTAAAAAATAAAACAAAATGACCCTGCTAAGAAAAGAAAGCCTAAATGTGTACAATGGATTCAAATTTGTGCTTCAAAGCACTGCACTCCCACACTATACATAATCAATATATTGTTAACATACTGCCTGAAAATGATATTGTGCCTATAGGTAGACTGGTTTACTTATTATTATTATTTATCGAATTTATAAAGCGCCAACATATTACGCAGCGCTGAACATTAGTTTAGTTTACAGACAATATTTAGGGGTGACATACAGCAATATGACAATACAGGAATACAAGAAAACCAGATCACACACCATAGTATGAGTACCAGGTAATGTTTAGTCAGTCACTGGATGGAGCATGAAGATTAGGCAAGTTAGGTTCACTCAGATGCATAGCATGGATTCACAGTAATGGAGGTGCATGATCAGGTAGGACACAAAAGGAAGAGGACCTTCCCAAAGGCTTACAATCTAGAGGGAGAGGTAAGGACACGAATGGTAGGGGACCAGAGTTCAGCTGTAGGTTTAGAGCAATTGTGAGGGGTAGTAGGCCAGAGTGAAAAGGTGAGTTTTGAGGGCTTTCTTGAAGATGTTGAAGGAGGGGGCTGCCCTAATGGGTGGAGGTAGGGAGTTCCATAGTGTTGGAGCAGCTCTTGAGAAGTCCTGGAGGCATGCATGGGACTGGGTGATGCGGGGGGGTGGTTAGGCAAAGTTCATTGGAAGAGCGGAGTGAGCGGCTAGATGTGTACATCACAGTAAATTTAGACTGTGGAAAATATGCATGCATTAATGTATTGTGACACTGACAGCACTGTTGTGCTTCCAGCTTAAAAAATAAAACAAAATGACCCTGCTAAGAAAAGAAAGCCTAAATGTGTACAATGGATTCAAATTTGTGCTTCAAAGCACTGCACTCCCACACTATACATAATCAATATATTGTTAACATACTGCCTGAAAATGATATTGTGCCTATAGGTAGACTGGTTTACTTGAGTGAGTTCTAGTTGGCTGAGTAAGCCATTGACTTCATAAATCTTTTTTCTCCCACTGTATGTTGCTGTCACTTACAATAGGCAGTAGAAATCTGACATTACCGACAGGTTTTGGACTAGTACATCTCTTCATGGGGGGTTCTCTGGGTTTTCTTTATTTTCAAAAGCACCTAGTGAATGTCAGTTGCTCCATCCAACTGCCAAAGAAAAGTACATTGAGCATGGAGACTGGCCAGCATCTTTGTGTACATTTTTTTTTTCAGGGAATGTGTTTATAAAGAATAAAGGCCATGCTGAGAATCCCCTATGGAGAGATGGACTAGCCCAAAACCAGTCAGATTTCTACTAATTGCTGTAAGTGACAGCAACATAGGAGAAAGGTAATTTATGGCTCATTTCACTCTGCAAGAAAGGTACTTCTAATTTGTATGTGTTTTACACATTTCAGGATAGTGGTCCTTTAATCACATCAGTCATACGCTTCTACAAGTATTACCCTAAAGGAAAATATTTTTAGAATAAGTTGATCATCTGTACTCTCTTCCTCCACAGTCTGGAATTTTACTCCTACTACAATACAGTGGATATTGCCACTCTTGTTGATGCTCTGTCCATATTATGAATACAATTAAAATCCAATAGAAAAAAATTGTTTTTGATGCAGGTGTCCAATAGGTTCAAATACACAGATATCATTCATTACTAGAATCCACTACAGCTGGGGGAATATTGTAAGGGATTTAACTTCCCCATTTACGATAGTTTGAGCCTTTATTTTTAGAATTCCCATTTATCAGTTGTTATGGCTGAATGGAGTAATGGTTAAGGGCTCTGCCTCTGACACAGGAGACCAGGGTTCGAATCTCGGCTCTGCCTGTTCAGTAAGCCAGCAGCGATTCAGTAGGAGACTTTGGGCCAGAAATGTATTAGAAATATTTGTCCAGAAATGTATTAATCAAGTGAAGATAATTCAGCATCAATCACCTGTCAATCTCTACACGCTGCCCTTCTGCCAGATTTGGTCACTGATGTCACCTGGGGTTCCTTTGGGTGGCTGGATGGTGTAATGGTTAAGGGCTCTGCCTCTGACACAGGAGACCAGGGTTCGAATCTCGGCTCTGCCTGTTCAGTAAGCCAGCACCTATTCAGTAGGAGACTTTGGGCCAGTCTCCCTAACACTGCTACTGCCTATAGAGCACGTCCTAGTGGCTGCAGCTCTGGCGCTTTGAGTCCGCCAGGAGAAAAGCGCGATATAAGTGTTCTGTGTTTGTTTGTGTTTGTTATCCTCCTAGTAGGCTCTGTTAGCTTTGCAAAATCCAGGATAATTTAAATTGTACCAAAGTTCTAAAGACTATGGAGTCAATTCTTCAAGCTTTTCTCCTGTCTTTATTAAGGCAACTGAGGCATTCAACACATCACTATGATGATAAGTCACTTAATATTAACTAAACAATTGACCTCATGCAATCCTTCATTTAACACCTGAATCCTAAACTTAACAGGGGGGGCAGCAGGAGAGGGGGCCTGTGTGTGTACACGCCCCCTACCTAGTGCATGCAAGGATAACCACAAAGGTGATAACTTGAGTAATAATCAACTGTCTTGATTCTCTAGCGCCTTCCAAAGAGTATGTGGTCAAGGGTAACTGTACAATCAAAACTAATAACTTTTGAAACTTGCAAGCCTCCCCCTCTCCCCCAGAGCCCTTATGCAATCAATAGAAAAGGGGCTATTCATCACCTCCACTGCCCAGTAAGAGGTGGGAGCAACCAACACACTGGGTGTGGGTTTTCACACGTATGGAGGGTCCAAGGGGACCAGGGTATCCCCGGCCACCATCTTGTTGATGGCTATTGTTATGGCATTCTGCAGTGGGAGTTCATCGGTAGAGGAGCTGGTGACTTGGGCCCTTAGAGGATATTTGGGTTGGATCATTAATGAAAAGGTAAGTACTCATGGTTAATTTAGAACAAAAAAATGTGTCTTTTTATTTCCTTTTTTTAACTTTTTGTGGAAATGTATAAGGGGTACCCCTATACTCATTTCACCTGGGGAGAGAGCGGGCATCTGGTAGTCACCTTGTTAAAAGGAATCCCCAGGTGTCACCATGACCCCCTCCCCCCCCCCAAGGTGTCAACACCCCCACCTCCTCTTGGGCACCAGAGTTGGCAAACAGCCCCTTGCCCATAAATTGGACAAGGGCACTTCAGGAGAGTGGGGGGATTGGCTTCCCCTCTCTTCCAGTGCTCCCTCATACCATGGATGCAGGCTGGTATAGCTCAGGCTGTTAAGCCCCATGCGGACCAGGCTCCACCTTCTGGCTATCCCAGCCTGCATGAGTGACAAGGAGTAAAAGAGGCTTAGGAGAGGGGGACCCCAAGCTGTCAGTTTTCACTGAAATGTATACAATGTGTATAGAGAACGAAACAAGGTAGTGGTATTGCAGCAAAATGTCATTTTACCCTGTTTAAAAATTTGGTACAGGAGCTGTGTTATTAACCACAGAAGCCGGTGTTCTTGACTTCAATGGAAAAATGAAACACAAAATGAAACACAAAATGAACAAAGCAATTTCTGATTTTCGGGTTTGTACTCGGAACTGCTGAATTGCCCGCATATTTTTGCATGCAGTCCAATTATATTTCATATAGTGAATCCAATTATATTTCATATAGTGAACCTTTGATGCAGTTTGTGGGTGGCTTCTTGGATACCTGACTGTAGTTCAACTGTGTTTGTGCAATGCAATCATCTGATTACACCACATATTTTTTAGGCATTTTTATTATATTGTTTCATGTGCTGTGTGGCCATTTGAACACACTGACTAACTGAGTCTATGTTGCTGTGGGGGATGCTGTGTTTGGAATGGCCACATAATGATGTCATCTGGGGCTGGTCACGCTGATGCCTTGGCAGCAGTTGCTGGATTTCCCCTGCACGTGGACTCCTCCAGCTGCTCTCATAGCACAACATAGGAGGATCTGGGGTGACTCTTCTCCCATTTCTCATTTGCATATTACAGTCCTGGCCAAAAGTTTTGAGACTGTCAAAAATATTGGAAATTAGAAAAGTTGGTGCTTAAGTTTTTATAATAGCAATTTGCATATACTCCAGAATGTTATGAAGAGTGTTCAGATGAATTGCATACTCCTTCTTTGCCATGACAAATAACTGAATCCCAAAAAAAACCTTTTCACTGCATTCCATTGCTGTCATTAAAGGACCTGCTGAGATCATTTCAGTAATCGTCTTGTTAATTCAGGTGAGAATGTTGACGAGCACAAGGCTGGAGATCATTATGTCAGGCTGATTTGGGTACAATGGCAGACTTGACATGTTAAAATGAGAGTGATGCTTGAAATCATTGATCTTCCATTGTTAACCATGGTGACCAGCAAAGAAACGCATGCAGCCATCATTGCGGTGCATAAACATGGCTTCACAGGCAAGGATATTGTGGCTACTAAGATTGCACCTAAATCAACAATGTATAGGATCATCAAGAACTTCAAGGAAAGAGGTTCAATTCTTGTTAAGAAGGCTTCAGTGCATACAAGAAAGCACCAGGATCGTCTTCTAAAGAGGATTCAGTTGCGGAATCGGAGTGCAACCAGTGCAGACGTTGCTCAGGAATGGCAGCAGGCAGGTGTGAGCGCATCTCCACGCAGAGTGAGACGAAGACTTTTGGAAGATGGCCTGGTGTCAAGAAGGGCAGCAAAGAAGCCACTTCTCCCCCCCCCCCCCCCCAAAAAAAAAATCAGGGACAGATTGATCTTCTGCAGAAAGTATGGTGAATGGACTGCTGAGGACTGGGGCAAAGTCATATTTTCCGATGAAGCCCCTTTCGGATTGTTTGGGGCATCTGGAAAAAGGCTTGTCAGGAGAAGAAAAGGTGAGCGCTACCATCAGTCCTGTGTCATGCCAACAGTAAAGCATCCTGAGACCATTCATGTGTGGGGTTGCTTCTCATCCAAGGGAGTGGGCTCACTCACAAGTTTGCCAAAAAAAACACAGCCATGAATAAAGAGAAATTAGTACCAAAACACCCTCCAACAGCAACTTCTTCCAACAATGCAACAACAGTTTGGTGAAGAACAATGCATTTTCCAGCATGATGGAGTACCGCGTCATAAGGCAAAAGTGATAACTAAGTGGCTCGGGGACCAAAACGTTTAAATTTTGGGTCCATGGCCCTGAAACTCCCCAGATCTTAATCCCATTGAGAACTTGTTGTCGTTCCTTAACCACTTGAGGACTGCAGGGCTAAACCTCCCTAGTGACCAGGCCATTTTTAGCAAAATTGGCCACTGCAGCTTTAAGGCCAAGCTGCAGGGCCGCACAACTCAGCACACAAGTGATTTCCCCCCCCCCCCTTTTCTCCCCACCAACAGAGCTCATTGTTGGTGGGATCTGATCGCTCCCCCCATGTTTATTTTTCTTTAAATAAATATTATTGTTTTTTTTTTTCTAAAAACCCCTGTTTCTTTAAATGTATTCCCTCCCTCCCTCCCTCCCCACAGCCGGCCAATTATGGCGATCGGCTGTCATAGGCTTCTGCCTATGAGAGCCGATCGCTCTCTTGTCCCCCATGGGGACAGCCGTGTCACACGGCTGTCCCCAGTGCAGCGCTGCTGCTCATCGCAGCGCTGCACCAAGTAAATAGACGGCGTGATCGCCGTCTAACAGTCTCCCGAGCGGCAATAGCCACTCGGAGACTGAAGGCGGGGCGGAGCTCCGCCCTCCGTGCATGAGATGCGCGCGCACCATGCGCGCGATCTCATGCAAAATAGAGCCCCAGGACTTTACGTCAATTGGCGTTAGGCAGTCCTGGGGCTGCCGCCGCGACCACGCCTACTGGCGTGACGCAGGCGGCAGAAGGTTAAGAGGCGGGTGAACAAACAAAAACCAACTAATTCTGAGAAACTCAAAGAAGTGATTATGAAAGAACAGGTTGCTATCAGTCAGCATTTGGCCCAGAAGTTGATTGAGAGCATGCCCAATCGAATTGCAGAGGTCCTGAAAAAGAAGGGCCAACACTGCAAATACTGACTCTCTGCATAAATCTCATGTAATTGTCAATAAAAGCCTTTGAAATGTATGAAGTGCTTATAATTATATTTCAGTACATCACATAAACAACTGAAACAAAGATCTAAAAGCAGTTCAGCAGCAAACTTTGTGAAAACTCATATTTTTGACAGTCTCAAAACTTTTGGCCAGGACTGTACACATGAAGTTCCCCATCAGGTCCACTAGGTGTGACGCTAGGGGATTGTTTGTTTTATGTAGGAAGTATGCAATGATTGATTAATTGCTCATGGCCAGTGTAATATGGGGGGAAAGGTTTGTGCAAATCATTAGACAGATAACACAGCTTGGCAAAGGAAACTACACTCCGAAACGTTGCTGTAACATGTGTTTTACCTGTCTTTAATAAAAGAGCAGTAATTACTAGACTCATGTGATGAAATGCGTTGGGCGGAGCTTCAGGACAGCACACGCAGGTGGCTGCTTTTCCAGGACGCAGGAAGTGTTTTATATGCGATTTTTACTTTGGAATATGTGAGTGTATTTTCACTACTTTTATTGGAGATCAAAGTCTTTTATTGTGCTATGGAGGCGTTCTTTTAGTGTTTTTAAGGAGATTGCTGTTTAGCAACTGCATACTGACTATCTGCACTTAATGCTGTTGGTGACTGAGCAGCATTGCAATCCGGTGAGTGCAATCTGTTGAGACACGGGTGCTGGGTCACACAAAGTGTAGCTGAAGCCACGTTGAGGTGGTGGTGCAAACGTGCTATAAATGCTGCACTATTATTACCCTGTCTGTTTATATTGAGGATTACTGGAGTTTACAGACCCACAGCAGGATTCTTTCCTAAACAAGTGGCCGGATGTGGAATATTTTATGCTTATTGGCTGTTCGTCATAGAGCAGCAACAATATCTGGTGAGCACATTGTATATACGTTATCTGGTGCTACATAGCTAAACCGCACTAGCAGGTGAAGGTGCACCGAGGTTCAGAGATACTACACTATTATTATTCCTCTTTCCTTTTGCTTTTATGTCTTATCTGAGGAACACTTCACAGCAGTGTGGACTTTCCAAGTGGAGGTCAAACTGACTTCTGAAGGATGTCCCAGTTTACCGTATGAGCGCATACACCATTGTGGATTGTTAATACACCATATTGTATAAGTGTCTTCTACTGTGACAAATCTCTCCGGTAATTCTGGAGTAGGCTCATTGGGTTTCTATTATGTTAAATTGTAAGCAGGTGAATACTTGCATTGAAAGACACATGAAAAAGAAAAAAAAATGGTTCTACTTGACATTGTGAGTCAGATCTTTATGCATCTATTAAGTAATTGCCGATAGGCACGACATCTGCATACGTAAATAGAAACCAGAAGCAGATTTTCTCATGCTCAAAATAACTAACATTTACTTAAGGCTATGACAATGATGATCTTCATAGCTTGTTCGATGAATCGCATACTTGTTCTAAGAGTAACTTTCCTCTAATAAGAAGTTCAGACATTCTCACCACTTTAAAAGACCATGAATGCGGATTGTAACAGCGTTTATTTTCTGGTCACATGATATAATCTGTCAAATGGGGATAAACTAAAAGACAATTCCCATTAAACTAATCAAAAAGAATAAGTGATCAATAAAACATGTTTTGTAAGCATGTTATTGAAAGAACATATATTTACAAAGTTTAATTGTGTTTCAAAATACTAAAGAACTGGACAGATGTAATAAGTGGAGCCATTTCATTTATAGAGGCTCCAGTTTGTGCATATTTTCCCATATTCTCAACAAAGCAAAACAAACTTTTCTTATGAATTATCTTGAGGTTGATTCATAAACATTTGCAGAAAAGATTTAGTACCATGCACGTTATTTAGCATAGTACTCTGCCTCAAATTCATGCACAGTGAGGGTAAGGCTCGGTTCACGTCACAACACAAAGCGGACATTTTTTTGTCCCCTTTGCCAGATCAGAACCAATGAAAAAACGCAGATGTCACGGATCCTATATTGTTAAAAGGATTTGTTCGCAGATGTCCATGAGCAACGATCTGTTAAATGTATTGTAGTCAGCAGGATGCAAATCCCCGACCTACATGATTTTGCTTGACGCATTTCGCATAGAAACCCTTGGCGGAAACACATCTGCTTTGGCCCAAAATGGACCACAACAGACCATCAGAGCAGATACTGCACTGTCCACTCCGGTTGGCCATTGTAGGGCATGTTAAAGTGTGAGCTGAGCCTATATCTTACTCGCTAGACATGGTAAAACCCCTGCACTGCTTATTTTTTATGGCACATACATTTTGCACAAACATCACATAAACGTTTGCTCATATGCATCAACTACAGTAAAAACAGACCTAAACTCTTGCACAGCAGACAAGGAAAACACGTGAGAAAATAATTTTGTAAATGTTTAGAGAGATCAGCTTGTGCAATTAGCTGATATTAGCGAGTAATCAGCAAGTGTAAATCAGGGCTGTCAGAAGGTCAACCTTTTTTGTGCTCCCAGGAATTCCAGGACGTAAATACTGCAGGTTTATTGCAGTTCACTAGGTTGTAACAAGTATACTGGATGCTTCCGGTATACTATATGGTACTAGGCGGAACACCTTAATTACACGTTAAGAGGTAATGTATGTTATGCCTGGGGGATACTATATTCCTATTCATAGTGAGACACTGTGTTTGAATCTGTAATTGATTATATGCAATTGTTTGAGACAACACTTATAACTAAATAATTTTTGGTGTCAGTATACAACTGACACATTTTTCATAAATTTTTTGGTGCTGGTATGTTGAATTATTCAATAAGCTATGCAGTTTTGAACAGCATACACTGAACAGCATAAACTGGTTTGCTCTCTTTTCCTTTACCCTTTTCTTGCGTACTAATGGACACATCCAGGCCAGGGCATGCATACTACTGCGGGACATTGCGACCCGGAAGTAGTACAGGGCCAGCCTGCCTATACCTATTCGCCGGCGAGCAGTTCGCCACCATCTCTACTAATAAGGTGAGATAATTTAACACAAAAGCTTTGTGAATCAGCCCCATGATGTGATAAACATAGGTAAATATAGTACTAGCCGCACGAAGAAATTGCCTCAAGCCCTTTTCTATTTTCCTGGAAAGCAACAGTTAAAAAAACTAGAGTTGTTAACTATGCAAATGAGTTTGTTGAACAGCTTTTCAATTTCAGCCTGTTTAAAAAGAAGCCAAAGCTTTATCAGGCAAAGAAAAGTGAAACAGGGAATTACGGCGAGATTCATAGCTCGAAGAAATGGGCACTGCTCATAGAAGCCCATATTAAATCATTGAATTACCACCAGCTACAGCTGGTAATTTTGGTGCCAGAGGTGTCTAAAGAGATAGCAGCATAGAAATTCCACTACATTGTAGTGAAACATTGTAGTGATGGTGCTGAGCATTATAGCAGTGGTGGCGTTCTGCTACACTATAGAATTACTCTGTAGTGGCTAAAACAGCAGCAGGGACAGTGGCAGTTTAGCTAGGGACGCATCCTCCCAGCATGATTACCAGCAAGTTTCCTAAAAAGTTATAGTAGTTGCAGACTGATGCCAATGGCTAATATTTAATGTCATCCAGTGAGTAGTAACAATATAGTTTATGTATGGAGGAAACAATTTGTGGAGATGTTTTCCCTAAAGTGGAGTAGCTAAACCTGTCATTTCAACATTCATTGGTTTCAACATGATAATATTTAGAATTTTTAAATCGTTAGTTACGACAATTCATATTTTTAGTTTAGGATGAGACACTATTGGTAGTACTTAAAACTAAGTTATATGATCACCAATATGCAGTGCTGGATTTCTGGAATAGCCACAAATGCCTGGACTTTGGGTGGCTGCAACCCAAGGGGGCACCTGGCCATGAAATAGAGGTTGATACATACTAAAGAGGAGGCTGCAAATGGGAGCAACACAGGAAAAGGGGGAACTAATGTCCATGCAAGCTGTTCAAGAAAGAGAGGGGGCTGCAGTACATGGATACACATGGAAGAGGGGGCAGCACATGGAATGGGAGGGGAGCTACTGCACAAGGAAGGGGAGTCACAACACATTTGGCCTAGGGGCAGAACAAGTATAAGCCTGGCCTTCGCAATATGTGCTTGTGTGTGAGGCAGTGTTGCCAACTCATCCCTTTAATTACTGACACATCTAAGTTACACAGGTTCTGGGGCTATTTGTACATAATCAGTGCCTTAGCTGCATCTACCTAGCCACAAAACCTGTATAATTCATATGTGTCAGTAATTAAAGGGATAAGTTGGCAACACTGGTGTGAGGATTTGGACATCATTTTAAAGTCACTTCATGCAGTGAGACATCTAAACCACCCCTGCCTGTATGCATACTTATTTCAAGCATGCAAGTATTATAGCCTTATTATCAGAAACTGGCAATATTTTAAAAAAATGAGGTAAGCAATTGCAGCCTCCTTGATTTTGTTATGATAAGTTTACTTTAAATAAGGGGCTTAGAGTAGTGGAGGCTTGTAGAATAATCTAACTAGTGCTCTGATTCAGATTCATGCGATTATAATCTTTATATTATCAAATTCATCTTCTTTCTGAGCTCATGGGATTCATTTAACAAAGTCCAAAATGTCAATTTGAGCCACTATAAGATAGAAACTTACATCAACCTCAGTGGAAATGTTCGACCAATATCATCCCAGATGGCCACTTCAGATTTTATTGAATTTTCTCCTTTGAGTCTACTCTCCACAGTTTCATTTTCTATAACTATATGAAATACACTACATAGACTCATAAATTTTCCTGTTTTGCCACTATCCAGAATAATTATGTAAGCTTTGCACAAGATGACTGTTACATTGCTACTCAAAAGAATAATAAATCTTAAAAATAGCTTTAGGCTATACAGGCAGATTCCTCATGATAACACAATATTTTAAAGAGATTGAGGCCATGAAAATAATTCTGTATTAGCTTCTCTGGAAGTCTCTCTTATTCATCTAAAATAAATAGTGTGTGTGTGTGTGCGCGTGCGTGCGTGTAATAAAAAGGAAGGTGGGGCAGTAAATGCTGCAAAAGTATATAAGGCTTTCAAATTTTGTGTAAATATATAGATGCACACAGTGATTAATTGTTATGGACACCTAGACACCACAAATGCACAAAGTAGCAAAAAAAAAAAAAAAAATAGGGGATGCAGAGGTTACAACTGCACCTGGACTTGAGGAAATACACATGGGGCTTGATTCATTAAGTTAATGCTAAAGCACCCCAGCTTAATGTGAGGAGGGCAAGTTGTGCACATGGCAGTGCACGGAAGTGCAGCACAGCGTGCGCTGCTAACCTACACTCGCTCATTCACAATGACGGCGGCTCCACTCATCCCGCCCTGAGCCCTGTTGGGTCCAGTGGCTTTGTAGGATGTGATCCTGGCGCTTTGATTGGCCCAATAGGATGCCTGTCACTTGACCCAACAGGGCTCAGGGCAGGATGATTGGAGCGCCATTATTACCAAGGAGTGAGCGTAAGTTACCAGCCCACACTGCACTGCATTACCACACGTAGCCTGCGCATAGCTCACACTCCTCACATTAAGCTGCACTGCTTTAGCAGCAAAGCTTAATGAATCAAGAACATTGGGTCCTCCTCCAGTTTATGCATACAGCAGACAGAGACCATAAGATAACTGCTGGATAAAAGAAGACTTGCACTCTAGTGTCTTTTTCACTGTAAGTATATTTAAATTTTTTTTTTTTTAAAAGACAGTTCATTAGAAAAAATCATGCCCTACATGTGAATACACTTTTTATTTAATTATGTTTGTGCTGGGGTGAGTTATCGGCCATTTTGTACACTAAGTGGTGCTGATCCATGGGCATTCCCATAGAGTCCCCTAAACTAGATTAGCACTGTTCAACCTTCTTTGCAAAGCACTACAGAAACTATTACTGTGCTTAAAAAATGTGAATAATAATATACAAAATTCTAATGTTCTACTGCTTGCAAAATAATTTGTACCCAAAATGTATAATTATACATGAACACAAACAAGAATATTGGTCATTAGGTCTGCTTCATAGCCAATGTTTCCTGCAATATGTCACCAATATTCAACCAGAAGGGGTCTGTCTGATTGAAAACCTTAGGGCTTGTACAGATGGGAACATGTGCTGCCAATCTTTCATGAAATTGGGCCTTCCAATCATCTGAATGATGGTTCAACAACAGTACCCCGGGAATCTGTGCACTACATAAGAACATATGAACATACTAGGAGAGCAGTGTTCCCCATGGCAAGAAAGTGCTTTAAAGGATACCTGACTCAAGGCAAAGCTACAGAGGTATATTCATGCTGAAGCGACATATCTGTGTGATTCCTCCCCCAACCCCCCCCCCCCCCCCCTGGTTCCCCACACCCTGCAGTAATTTTTCCCTCCCATCCCCATCTATTCCCCCTCTTACCCACCGTCTAAGGGGAGTTAGTGAGGAAGGGAAAAGGTGGGAATTGGAGGGTGATAGGAAGGAATATCACAGTAAGCCTGCCTCTTCCTGTCTAAAAATTTGACTTTAGCCAAAAGTCTGAATTTTCAAGGGGTAATTATGGGGACCACGGGGGAGAGGAAAAGAAGTCGCACAGAGGTACGCAGATCCATGGATCAAATATTAACATACATTAGGCAGCTTTGCCTCAGGTCAGGTGTCCTTTAAAGCTATTACTGGGGGTCATCTGGCTATCAATACTGGGGGTCAGGATCTATCTAATACTGGGGGATCACCTGGCTATCTATATAAGTATTGATAAATATGCCCCCAGTATTAGGTAGGTCCCCCTCAGCATAAATAGCCAGATAAAAGCGGGCTGACTATATTGGGGGCAGTATTAGTCTGCCAAACAATTGGGGCACATCTGCCACCTATTTTTTGGGGACAGACAATTAAGGGGGGGGGGGGGTTTGGCTGGCCCCACTGTCATGTTTAACCACTTGAGGACCTAGGGCTTTCTACCCCTTAAGGACCGGCCACTTTTTTTCCATTCAGACCACTGCAGCTTTCACGGTTTATTGCTCGCTCATACAACCTACCACCTAAATGAATTTTGGCTCCTTTTCTTGTCACTAATAAAGCTTTCTTTTGCTGCTATTTGATTGCTCCTGCGATTTTTACTTTTTATTATATTCATCAAAAAAGACATGAATTTTGGCAAAAAAATGATTTTTTTAACTTTCTGTGCTGACATTTTTCAAATAAAGTAAAATTTCTGTATACATGCAGCGCGAAAAATGTGGACAAACATGTTTTTGATAAAAAAAACCCCATTCAGTGTATATTTATTGGTTTGGGTAAAAGTTATAGCGTTTACAAACTCTGGTGCAAAAAGTGAATTTTCCCATTTTCAAGCATCTCTGACTTTTCTGACCCCCTGTCATGTTTCATGAGGGGCTAGAATTCCAGGATAGTATAAATACCCCCCAAATGACCCCATTTTGGAAAGAAGACATCCCAAAGTATTCACTGAGAGGCATAGTGAGTTCATAGAAGATATTATTTTTTGTCACAAGTAAGCGGAAAATGACACTTTGTGAGAAAAAAAAAAAAAAAAAAAGTTTCCATTTCTTCTAACTTGCGACATAAAAAAATGAAATCTGCCACGGACTCACCATGCCCCTCTCTGAATACCTTGAAGGGTCTACTTTCCAAAATGGGGTCATTTGTGGGGTGTGTTTACTGTCCTGACATTTTGGGGGGTGCTAAATTGTAAGCACCCCTGTAAAGCCTAAAGGTGCTCATTGGACTTTGGACCCCTTAGCGCAGTTAGGCTGCAAAAAAGTGCCACACATGTGGTATTGCCGTACTCAGGAGAAGTAGTATAATGTGTTTTGGGGTGTATTTTTACACATACCCATGCTGGGTGGGAGAAATATCTCTGTAAATGACAATTTGTTAATTTTTTTTACACACAATTGTCCATTTACAGAGATCTTTCTCCCACTCAGCATGGGTATGTGTAAAAATACACCACAAAACACATTATACTACTTCTCCTGAGTACGGCGATACCACATGTGTGGCACTTTTTTGCACCCTAACTGCGCTAAAGGGTCCAAAGTCCAATGAGTACCTTTAGGATTTCACAGGTCATTTTGAGAAATTTCGTTTCAAGACTACTCCTCACGGTTTAGGGCCCCTAAAATGCCAGGGCAGTATAGGAACCCCACAAATGACCCTATTTTAGAAAGAAGACACCCCAAGGTATTCCGTTAGGAGTATGGTGAGTTCATAGAAGATTTTATTTTTTGTCAAAAGTTAGCGGAAAATGACACTTTGTGAAAAAACACAATTAAAATCAATTTCCGCTAACTTGTGACAAAAAATAAAATCTTCTATGAACTCGCCATACTACTAACGGAATACCTTGGGGTGTCTTCTTTCTAAAATGGGGTCATTTGTGGGGTTCCTATACTGCCCTGGCATTTTAGGGGCCCTAAACCGTGAGGAGTAGTCTTGAAACGAAATTTCTCAAAAATGACCTGTGAAATCCTAAAGGTACTCATTGGACTTTGGGCCCTTTAGCGCAGTTAGGGTGCAAAAAAGTGCCACACATGTGGTATCGCCATACTCGGGAGAAGTAGTACAATGTGTTTTGGGGTGTATTTTTACACATACCCATGCTGGGTGGGAGAAATACCTCTGTAAATGGACAATTGTGTGTAAAAAAAATCAAAAGATTGTCATTTACAGAGGTATTTCTCCCACCCAGCATGGGTATGTGTAAAAATACACCCCAAAACACATTATACTACTTCTCCCGAGTACGGCGATACCACATGTGTGGCACTTTTTTGCACCCTAACTGCACTAAGGGGCCCAAAGTCCAATGAGTACCTTTAGGATTTCACAGGTCATTTTTGTTTCAAGACTACTCCTCGCGGTTTAGGGCCCCTAAAATGCCAGGGCAGTATAGGAACCCCACTAATGACCCCATTTTAGAAGGAAGACACCCCAAGGTATTCCGTTAGGAGTATGGTGAGTTCATAGAAGTTTTTATTTTTTTGTCACAAGTTAGTGGAAATTGATTTTAATAGTTTTTTTTCACAAAGTGTCATTTTCCGCTAACTTGTGACAAAAAATAAAATCTTCTATGAACTCACCATACTCCGTACGGAATACCTTTGGGTGTCTTCTTTCTAGAATGGGGTCATTTGTGGGGTTCCTATACTGCCCTGGCATTTTAGGGGCCCTAAACCGTGAGGAGTAGTCTTGAAACCAAATGTCGCAAAATGACCTGTGAAATCCTAAAGGTACTCATTGGACTTTGGGCCCCTTAGCGTACTTAGGGTGTAATAAAGTGCCACACATGTGGTACCGCCGTACTCAGGAGAAGTAGTATAATGCGTTTTGGGGTGTATTTTTACACATACCCATGCTAAGTGGGAGAAATATCTCTGTAAATGACAATTGTTTGGTTTTTTTACACACAATTGTCCATTTACATAGAAATTTCTCCCACCCAGCATGGGTATGTGTAAAAATACACCCCAAAACACATTATACTACTTTTCCTGAGTACGGCGGTACCACATGTGTGACACTTTTTTGCAGCCTAGGTGCGCTAAGGGGCCCAACGTCCTATTCACAGGTCATTTTGAGGCATTTGTTTTCTAGACTACTCCTCGCGGTTTAGGGCCCCTAAAATGCCAGGGCAGTATAGGAACCCCACAAGTGACCCCATTTTAGAAAGAAGACACCCCAAGGTATTCTGTTAGGTGTATGACGAGTTCATAGAAGATTTTATTTTTTTGTCAAAAGTTAGCGGAAAGTGACACTTTGTGGAAAAAAACCAATAAAAATCAATTTCCGCTAACTTTTGACAAAAAATAAAATCTTCTATGAACTCGTCATACACCTAACAGAATACCTTGGGGTGTCTTTTTTTCTAAAATGGGGACACTTGTGGGGTTCCTATACCGCCCTGGCATTTTACGGGCCCAAAACCGTGAGTAGTCTGGAAACCAAATGTCTCAAAATGACTGTTCAGGGGTATAAGCATCTGCAAATTTTGATGACAGGTGGTCTATGAGGGGGCGAATTTTGTGGAACCGGTCATAAGCAGGGTGGCCTTTTAGATGACAGGTTGTATTGGGCCTGATCTGATGGATAGGAGTGCTAGGGGGGTGACAGGAGGTGATTGATGGGTGTCTCAGGGGGTGGTTAGAGGGGAAAATAGATGCAATCAATGCACTGGGGAGGTGATCGGAAGGGGGTCTGAGGGGGATCTGAGGGTTTGGCCGAGTGATCAGGAGCCCACACGGGGCAAATTAGGGCCTGATCTGATGGGTAGGTGTGCTAGGGGGTGACAGGAGGTGATTGATGGGTGTCTCAAGGTGTGATTAGAGGGGGGAATAGATGCAAGCAATGCACTGGCGAGGTGATCAGGGCTGGGGTCTGAGGGCATTCTGAGGGTGTGGGCGGGTGATTGAGTGCCCTAGGGGCAGATAGGGGTCTAATCTGATAGGTAGCAGTGACAGGGGGTGATTGATGGGTAATTAGTGGGTGTTTAGGGTAGAGAACAGATGTAAACACTGCACTTGGGAGGTGATCGGACGTCGGATCTGCGAGCGATCTATTGGTGTGGGTGGGTGATCAGATTGCCCGCAAGGGGCAGGTTAGGGGCTGATTGATGGGTGGCAGTGACAGCGGGTGATTGATGGGTGGCAGTGACAGGGGGTGATTGATGGGTGGCAGTGACAGGGGGTGATTGATGGGTGATTGATATGTGATTGACAGGTGATTGACAGGTAATCAGTGGGTTATTACAGGGGAGAACAGATGTAAATATTGCACTGGCGAATTGATAAGGGGGGGTCTGAGGGTAATCTGAGCGTGTAGGCGGGTGATTGGGTGCCCGCAAGGGGCAGATTAGGGTCTGATCTGATGGGTAACAGTGACAGGTGGTGATAGGGGGTGATTGATGGGTGATTGATGGGTAATTAGTGGGTGTTTAGAGGAGAGTAAACGCTGCGCTTGGGTGGTGATCTGATGTCGGATCTGCGGGCGATCTATTGGTGTGGGTGGGTAATCAGATTGCCCGCAAGGGGCAGGTTAGGGGCTGATTGTTGGGTGGCAGTGACAGGGGGTGACAGGGGGTGATTGATGGGTGATAGGTGATTGGCAGGTGATTGACAGGTGATCAGTGGGTTATTACAGGGAAGGATAGATGTAAATAATGCCCTGCCGAATTGATAAGGGGGGGGGGGGTCTGAGGGTAATCTGAGCGTGTAGGCGGGTGATTGGGTGCCCGCAAGGGGCAGATTAGGGTCTGATCTGATAGGTAACAGTGATAGGGGGTGATTGATGGGTGATTGATGGGTAATTAGTGGGTGTTTAGAGAAGATAACAGATGTAAACAATACATTTGGGAGGTAATCTGACGGCGGGTTTGCGGGCGATCTAATGGTGTGGGTGGGTGATCAGATTGCCCGCAAGGGGCAGGTTAGGGGCTGATTGATGGGTGGCAGTGACAGGGGGTGATTGATGGGTGATAGGTGATTGACAGGTGATCAGTGGGTTATTACAGGGAAGAACAGATGTAATGAATGCACTGGTGAATTGATAAGGGGGGGTCTGAGGGCAATCTGAGCGTGTGGGCGGGTGATTGGGTGCCCGCAAGGGGCAGATTAGGGTCTGATCTGATAGGTAAAAGTGACAGGTGGTGATAGGGGGTGATTGATGGGTGATTGATGGGTAATTAGTGTGTGTTTAGAGGAGAGAATAGATGTAAACAATGGATTTGGGAGGTGATCTGATGTCGGATCTGCGGGCGATCTATTGGTGTGGGGGGGTGATCAGATTGCCCGCAAGGGGCAGGTTAGGGGCTGATTGATGGGTGGCAGTGACAGGGGGTGATTGATGGGTGATTGATGGATGATTGACGGGTGATTGACAGGTGATTGACAGGTGATTGACAGGTGATCAGGGGGATAGATGCATACAGTGCATGGGGGGGGGGGTCTGGGGAGAATCTGGGGGGTGGGGGGGTGATCAGGAGGGAGCAGGGGGCAGGGGGGGGTATAAAAAAAAATAGCGTTGACAGATAGTGACAGGGAGTGATTGATGGGTGATTAGGGGGGTGATTGGGTGCAAACAGGGGTCTGGGGGGTGGGCAGGGGGGGTCTGATGGGTGCTGTGGGCGATCTGGGGCGGGGGGGGGAGAAAATCAGTGTGCTTGGTGCAGACTAGGGTGGCTGCAGCCTGCCCTGGTGGTCCCTCGGACATTGGGACCACCAGGGCAGGAGGCAGCCTGTATAATACACTTTGTAAACATTACAAAGTGTATTATACACTTTGTATGCGGCGATCGTCGGGTTAACATCCCGCCGGCGCTTCCGTATGGCCGGCGGGATGTTGCGGCGAGTGAGCGGCGACAGGCGGAGGCGGAGGATCGCGTCACGAATGACGCGATCGCTCCGCCCATGCCCAAACAAGGACCGCCGCCATTTGTCAATACGGCGGTCCTTGCGGCGTCTGCTTCCCGGCCGCCATTTGTCTATACGGCGGTCGGGAAGTAGTTAAGAACCCATTTTGGTAAAAACAATTGCCCACCCCTGTGCTAGACAGTTGTCTCAAGGACAGGTGTGGCAAAGGCTTAAGATATGAGCACACATAGGTTAGATTTACCACTGTCAGTTTATCAAGTTCATTCATTTTGGCCGTGGGACGTTAAAATGCATATTTTAACCACTTGAGGATCGCAGTGTTAAACCCAGGGCTGTGGAGTCGGTACAAAATCCACCGACTCCGACCCCTCAGTTTAGGATTCCACCGACTCCGACTCCTCTAATTTGCATATTACAATCTTGTTGATTGAAAGTATGTAACATGAAATTCATCTCTTAACTGCCAACGCTTAGGAATTTTAAAAGACAACTGAAGTGAGAAGGATATGGAGACTGCCATATTTATTCCCTTTAGTCATAGACTAAAACTAGTCCTTGGTAAGAATACTTGTAAAAGGTATGTAAAACATGTAAGAGTGATGTGCAGATACTCTGCAGGGGAATAAGGAGATTCTTCCTCTATTACACATTGTTCATGCACAATCTGAACCAGGTTTATGGGTGATAGACTACACCTCTGTGTTCAATGTGCACAAGATTCTCAGTGGATTCCCTGCAGCTCTGTGGAGAGTGCATATGTAGAGTATAGTACTACTGTGTAACAAAGTAAACCTGAGACAGATGAAATTAAAGTTTTATACATACCTGGGGCTTCCTCCAGCCCCCTTCAGGCTAATCAGGCCCTCGCTGTCCTCCTCCGCCACCTGGATCTTCTGCAATGAGTCCAGGTACTTGAGCCAGTCTGGTGTAGTGCGCAGCACTATTGCGCAGGTGTAGAACGCTCCTGGCTGTGGAAGCGGCATGCGGCCGGACTGCACTGACTGGCTGAATTACCAGGACTCATAGCAGAAGTTCCAGGTGGTGGTGGAGGACAGCGAGGGACTGATTAGCCTGAAGGGGGCTGGAAGAAGCCCCAGGTATGTATAAAACTTTTCTTTTCATCCTTCTCAGGTACCATTTAATTCGTAGTCACCAAACCAAATTTTACAAACATATCAAATTATTTGATTTCATGAGCAAACATTTGCATAAATCAGAATCAACGCAGAATTATTTCTATCTCATTGACCATCTCTATTAGTGACACGGCTACACATCAGGCTTTATACTTGCAGCATAGATGTTATTTAGCATATATAAGAGATTCCTGTGTACACATCATATATACAGTCACAATCAGATGTGTATATCGGACTTTAAAAATACGGGGACTGCTTTATTGAAGCAGAACAAGTAACTCATTTTGATTGGTTTATTTCATTTTTGTGGACTAAGCACAGCTATTACTGCATGTATAAATTATTTATGATGACTATTATCTGAGAAATAGAACATTTTATCATATTTTCTATTTTAATTACAGTTTAAATTAATTAGGAGTCAAAGTCGGTGCATTTTTTCCCGACTCCGACTCCAGGCACCCAAAATTGCCCCGACTTCAACTCCACGACTCCACAGCCCTGGTTAAACTCCCTAAAGACCAGGCTATTTTTTACTTAATTGGCCACTGCAGCTTTAAGGCCAAGCTGCAGGGCCGCACAACACAGCACACGAGTGATTCCTCCCACCCCCCTTCCCCCCCCCCACCAACAGAGCTCTCTGTTGGTGGGGTCTGATCGCTCCACAGTTGTTTATTTTTTTTATAGATATTTATTTATTTTAATAAATTTGGCTTTTTTAAAATGTATGTTGTCCTGCTCCCTCCCTCCCTCCCCCCACCAGTCAATCACTGCCCAGCCTATGGAGGGTACAGCCATGTCACACGGCTGTCCCCAGTACAGCAGTGCTGCCGATTGCTGCCAATGTACATGTAAATAGATGGTGATTTCACTGTCTAACAGTCTTCCGCAAGGCGACCGCTCGGAGACTTCCACCCCCCAAGAAGGAGATGCACGCACAGCCTGTGCGCGATCTCCTGCAGTAGCCGGTGTTAGGAAGTCCTGGGGCTGCCGCCAAGGCCACTCCCATTGGCGTGGAGTGGTCGTAAAGTAGTTAAAGAGCACTATAGAAAAAATGTATTTACATAGCTTAAAAAGGAACTCCGGTGAAAATAACGCAATGAAAACGAGTGCTTACTTTTTACAATAATTATGTATACATAATTTAGTCAGTGTTTGCCCATTGTAAAATCGTTCCTGTCCCTGATTTACATTCTGAAATTTATCATATTTTTACTGCTGGCAGGTGATGTCACTGGAAGGAGATGCTGCTTGCTTTTTTGGCAGTTGGAAACAGCTGTTATTTCCCACAATGCAACGAGGCTCCCACAGTGTGATGAGGCAGTTACATCACACTGTGGGAGGGGTTTCACCACAATATCAGCCATACAGAGCCCCCTGATGATCCTTTTGAGAAAAGGTAAAGATTTCTCATGGGAAAGGGGGTATCAGCTATTGATTGGGATGAAGTTCAATTCTTAGTTACGGTTTCTCTTTAAAAGCAAGAAGTTTTGAATCAGGATGATACCATTTATTGGCTAACTTAGAGATGGATAAACAGTGAGCTTTCGACTTATAAAAAGCCTTCGTCGGACTGGTTCCTGACCAAAACTGAAAAACACAGCTTATATACACTGACATACAGAGGAGAAACATTCTTTAGCAAACATAAATGTAATTAGATGCCTTAACTGTTACTCAGGAAGCTTTCCCAGGCATCCTGGCTAAATTGATAAGATCAATAGAATCCTCAACATGACATAAAGCAGACTCTGGTGATGGGGAGACATCGTAAATTCCTAGTTCAAATGGTAACTGGCCTGGTTACATGCACCATTAATTCTAAGCTTAAAGGGATACTGTAGGGGGTCGGGGGAAAATGAGCTGAACTTACCCGGGGCTTCTAATGGTCCCCCACAGACATCCTGTGTTGGCGCAGCCACTCACCGATGCTCCGGCCCCGCCTCCAGTTCACTTCTGGAACTTGTAACTTTAAAGTCAGAAAACCACTGTGCCTGCACGCCCGTGTCCTCGCTCCTGCTGATGTCACCAGGAGTGTACTGTGCAGACACAGACCATACTGGGCCTGCGCTGTGCGCTCTTGATGACATCAGCGGGATCGAGGACACGGCAACGCAGGCGCAATGGTTTTCAGACTTTAGAGTCTGAAATTCGAGAAGTGAACCGGAGGCGGGGCCGGAGCATCGGTGAGTGGCTGCGCCAACACAGGATGTCTGCGGGGGACCGTTAGAAGCCCTGGGTAAGTTCAACTCATTTTCCCCTGACCCCCCTACAGTATCCCTTTAAGAAAATTGTGGCATTTAAATCTCTTTAAGGCTCATATGCAATTCTCTTTTTCACCTGAGTTTTCTCTCAGGAGATAATTTTTCATCTTTGATTTTAAATAACTTTCCAGTACTTTTCAACTAAAAAAGTACCAAAAAGTTGGTAAAAAAGTACTACTAAAATTATTTTGAGCATATTCTTGCCTTCTGGGGGCTTAAAATGCATTTTTTGACAAGTTTAAAAATATCACCTAGGAGAAAACTCAAGTGAAAAAGTGAATTGCATATGGCCCTAAGTGTCTGTTCTTACATTACAGGCATTATAGAAAAGGGCCATGGTGGAGGAAAGAAAAGTGCAGTCCCAGTGGGGCTGCTTGACTCCATCACTCTAAAATCACTCTCTAAAGTAGTGTGAACAGTGCAGAGCCAATGAACAGAAGTTGGGCCAGCAGTGCAGTAAAAAGTGATGCTGTCTAGGCTTCTCTGTTTACTGACATAGTGACATATGGATCACAAGCATTGAATGGCAAAGTGGCCATCCGTGGCCCATTACCTTTAACTGTGACAGGAGACTGGCACTTTTAAATGTGGTAAATGGCTGCAAAGTAGAAAACAGGTGCTTGAAACAAAGACTACTGTACTCCATGGAAGCTTATTATATTCTTAAAGCGGACCTAAACCCAGGACTTCCTCTCTGCTCTAAGACTGAATAACCTTTACAGGAAAATGTTAACAGATTTTCTCAGAGATGGCACAGAACTGTCACTTCCTGGTTTAATGGAAGCACATACAGGGTTAAACCTCTTGTGTTTACATATAGCCTCTGAACTCTACAGATCAGAAAGAGATGACAGCTCAAATTACAGTGATTTATTACTGCTAGATAAGGAAGAATTAGACAGCCTGTTATTTCTAAATACATACAGGGTTAGTTTTTCTGTGTTTTCCTTCATTCCTATGCATAAGTTTAGGTCCTCTTTAACTGTAAAATTGGAAAGCACTACTTTGTGATCTATGAACTAGGGGTATGAAGTAGGGATTGTGATTTTATGAATCTGGTGGCAAACAACTTATAGGGTATCAATCATAAAAGTGTTGTCGGTAATGAGAATCAGTGCGGGAAAACACCGCTGTCAGTATTTTAGACTTCTGGGTGGTCATTCATAAAAATGTTGCCTGTTGCGATACAAGTGCGGAGATTTTCCGAAAAAGGCTGTCGGTAGGCTGGCGGTAGGCTTGCAGAAACAGAGAAGCTGCCTGAGCCCCTCTGTGCTCTGCTCTTTCTGCTGCTGCTTGGGAGGTCTGTCCCATTAACTTACATGTATTCCGCCTGCTTATCGTTACTGCCGAGGGAGCGGTAATCCCCGTCCGCATACAGCTTGCTCTAATGTTTATGAATGGACATTTTGTTACCTTTTCTAGTTAAATCTAGATAATCACCGCACAAGGCGGAAATTTATCGCTCTGCACGGGAATGTCAGCTTTTCATGCAGAAAGAGCCTTTATGAATGGAGATTTTGCCAAGTGGTCGGTAAAGTCAGCTGTTTTCAGCATTTCCGCATGCGGAAATGCTTAATGAATGATACCCATTGCCAGTAATACCTAAGCACTTCGCATCCAGACCTGGTTTCCCCCTTAAGGACCAGAGCTGTTTCGATGTTTTAGCCATGATCCTAGTTAACCAGCAATAACTTTATCCCTACTCATGACACTTAAATGATCTATATACCGTTTTTTTGAAGACAAACTAGGCTTTCATTGGGGGTATTTTGTACTAAGAAAATAGTTTTTTTCTATTCATTTTAATGGGAAAAAAGGAAAAAAATTAAAAATGCATGATTCCTCAGTTTTCATCGGTTCCACCTTAAAAATAAAAAGTGCTACTGTCATAAAAACCATGCCACTAGTATTATGTCCCCCAGAATAGATAGCCATATGTGTCCCCAGTATCAGCCCCCCACCCCCCAGGATAGTCAGATATGTCCCCAATATAAGCCCCCCCCCCCAGTATAGTCAGATGTGTCCCCTGCATTTGCCACCCCCAGCATAGATCGTCAGATGCGCCCCTAAGAATAGTGCCCCTAATTATAGCCAGATGTGCCCCTGGGATCAGCATTCCCCCATTTTAGCCAGATATGCCCCCAGGATTAGCACCGGCCCCCCATCATAGCCAAATGTGCCCCGGTATTAGATTATCCGGAGCTGGGAAAAAAGGGCGCATGCCGCTAGTGGACAAAAAGGGCGCCGCCATTCACTCCCATAATAAATAGCGTTTAATGGGCGCCGAGTAGGAAAAAAGGGCGCCGGAGCTAAATAAAGTTTATAAACGGCGCCAGGAGCTAAATAAAGTTTACAAACGGCGCCCGGCGATGTTTAATGATTTATAACTGAACTTGTGGTGATTTACGTTTATAAAATGCACCCGTGCTGAATAACGTTTATGAAAATACTAAACATATTTATCTTATTTAAATAATTAAAACATTATTTAAAGTTTTATCCCTTACTGTTTGTAAAACATTATTATTCACAAAATAATGCGATCAGTACGTAACGTAAATTGCAAAATATTTTTTCAATCCACAATTAGTAAAACATTATTATCCACATAATAAAGGGGGGTCTTAGGTTTAGGCACCAACAGGGGGGTCTTAGGTTTAGGCACCAATAGGGGGGTCTAGGGGTTAGGGGTAGGTACAGGGAGGGGTACTTAGGCAACAACAGGGGGGGTCTTAGGTTTAGGCACCAACAGGGGGGTCTTAGGTTTAGGCACCAACAGGGGGGTCTTAGGTTTAGGCATTAACAGGGGGGTCTTAAGTTTAGGCACCAACAGGGGGGTCTTAGGTTTAGGCACCAAGAGGGGGGTCTAGGGGTTAGGGGTAGGTACAGGGAGGGTTACTTAGGCACCAACAGGGGGGGTCTTAGGTTTAGGCACCAACAGGGGGGTCTTAGGTTTAGGCACCAACAGGGGGGTCTTAGGTTTAGGCACCAACAGGGGGGTCTTAGGTTTAGGCACCAACAGGGGGGTCTTAGGTTTAGGCACCAACAGGGGGGTCTTAGGTTTAGGCACCAACAGGGGGGTCTTAGGTTTAGGCACCAATAGGGGGGTCTTAGGTTTAGGCACCAACAGGGGAGTCTAGGGGTTAGGGATAGGTACAGGTAGGGTTCTGTGTAAGAGTAGGCTTAGGTATAGTTTTAGTAAAAATTTTAGTAATAATTACTAATGTATTACAACACTTATTACGAACGTAGTTATTTATATCATCTTTATAAACAATATTTTCAGATTTTATTATAAGAACAAACCATAAATGACGGTTATTCACAATAATATACAATTATAACAATTAAACATATATTATTGTTTTTTTTATAAACGTAATTATAAGTTTAACTTTTGAAACAGGGAAGATTAACGTTTTCACAATTTCCGATTTCATAAACATTATTTAATGATTTATAATTTTGTTAAACATTATTTGTAAACGAAATATAGCACACTATATTTATAAACCCTATTAATGATTAATTATTATTTAGAGTTTACACCCCGCGCCCTTTTTGTCCAGGCGCCCTTTTTGTACGTACGCAGATTATCCCCCCCCCCAGGGTAACCAGATGTGCCTTACTATTAGACCCCCCTCTGTTAGCTAGATGTCCCCCAGTGATCTTAACATCCCCCCTTTTAAATTCCCCCTCCCCTCACCCAGGATCGATAGCCAGATGCCCACCCCCCCATCAGGCAGCCCCTCCATGCATAAATAGTTAAAAAAATCTTCCAGCAAGCAGCCTCACTCACCTTACCTCGTTCCTGCGACTATCCTGAAGCCCGAGCCTCCCATCCCCGCTCTGCAATCAGCCCTGCTATGCCGAATATCCAGCCCTGGCTTGATGACGTCATCAAGCCGGGACCCAGATATTTGGCATAGTGGGGCTGACTGCAGAGCGGGGATCGGAGGCTCGGGCTTCAGGATAGTGGCAGGAACGAGGTAAGGTGAGTGAGGCTGCTTGCTGGAGGATTTTTTTAAACTATTTATGCACAGAGGGGGACAGATGAAGAATCACTGCAGTTGACTACTGCAGCGATCGTTCATGGGAGGGGGGTGGACTAATTGGCTATAAGGGAGCATGTTCCCTTTCGCCAATTAGTAATGCAGCTGACAGTACCAGGGGGTGTGCTCTGAAGCGCACCCGATCATGCACAGCAGGGCTGCAGGACCCCGACTTGCAAGTGGTTGGCAAGAAGGCTTACAATATAAAGGATAAAAATTGTGCAGCTTTTGGTCCAAAAATTGCAGGGAAATTAACCCCTTGCTGACCGCTCCATGCCAATTGGCATCAACGTGGGGGCAGCCCCAGGGCCACTCCATGCTGATTGGCGTGAATGGCTCCAGGCGGGGATTGCAGAAGATCACGCGCATATCTGCTCTGGTGATGGAGCTTCGCAAGCGGCAATCGCTGTTCGGAGACTGTTAGACAGTGAAACATCTATTAACAGTGTACCGCGCTGCGATCTACAGCAGCGCTGTACTGGGGACAGCAGTGTCACACGGCTGTCCCCCTGACACGGCTGTCCCCCTGGGAGGCACAAAAGCGATCGGCTGTGATAGGCTGATGGAGAAAGGGAGGTATAAGAAATTAATTTAAAAAAATTGCAAAATTAAATAAAAAATATTAAAAGAAATATTTATAATAAATAAACAAACAATCCTGGGGGCAATCTGACCCCACCAACAGAAAGCTCTGTTGGTGGGAAGAAAGTGGGGGAGGAAATCACTTGTGTGCTGAATTGGACGGCACTGCAGCGAGGCCTTAAAGCTTCAGTGGCCCAATTAGGAGAAATTAGCCTGGTCACTAGGGGGATTTAACACCGCGGTCCTCAAGTGGTGGTTAAGTGCCGGGCAGGTTAGCAATCTGCACATCTGTGTGCAATATCAAAGCTCAAGGGGTTAATTTATAAATGTGTTTAGAAAACTGGAATAAAAGGAAATTATATTTGCTAACAAATCATCTGAATATGTTCCATTCAATAGCTAAATTGTTATTTATTTCTATTCACAAATGTTCATGTCTGCCCATTTTAAAATGTGTGCGTGTGTGTCTGTGTCACTCTATAATATTCCGATACATGCATGGTTAATATAAGCATAAAACAGTAAAGCACTGTTGACATGTTCTGCCAACGTGTGCAATCTGCTGAGCAGTGAAACCATTATATAGCACATGCCTTTATCAGGTGTCCCTGAGCTTGATGCAGCTTGTCTGTACGCCACTGTGAGGAGTGCTGTTTCCGTTACTGTACAGCTTGTTATTGTTAGATTTGAGCATTGCTGTTATTTTAACTCCAGAGGGCGCCAAAACCTTTCTTTCTGAAGCACACAAACGTTTTCTGTAGTATCTAGAGATCTGTCAGATGTGTTTACTTCAATTTCACTGACATAGAATAATGGCATTACAATGACAAGCAAAGTAAAAATAAATCTATTAGCAAGCAGAAAAACCCTGTGATTTGATAAGCCTTTAGAACAGTCTGAACTGTGCTGTTTTTACACACGTCATAGGGACACTATTTTAGTGTCACTAGTTACAAGACGAGTCTAATTATAAAATTGTAGTAATCCCAGACATACATTTTTCTGCAAACTGGTGGTGCTTTTTGTCACATAGCATTATAACTGTTATACACCTGAGAGGTCTAAAGCTAGTACAAAACCTAGGCTTGTCTCCCAGATTGCTCTGAGGAGAAGGGGAGGGTGTGTGCGTGTGTGTGTGTGTGGGAGGGGGGGGGGGATTATAAAATTCCAAATAATAAATAAAATATCTGTTCAATTTAAGAATTGCAATCAATTTTTCTAACTGATTGTAACATTTCAAAAATCTGACCAATGTACCACACATGTATGTTCAATTTTTCCCCAATTATGATAAAAATGATTAGAAACTCTGAAATTGTTAGGGTGTGCATATTAATAAATTGACAATCTAACACACACCATACAATCTTTAGAGAGATTGAAGAAAAATATCTGGCATTCCGGATCGATAAAAATCGAAGAAAACGGGAAATCCGACTTTTCAGTCATATGAAAAAAAGCTTTCTATTTTTTCAGGAGATCTGATCGTTTTTATCGAATTGACGTAAAATCGGATCATTTTATTGTATTGTGTGTGTGGCCACCTTTAGTGGGAGGGCCAGGCTACATACCAATATACAGCAGTATGTAGCTATTGGAAGTGCTTTTGATGGTAAAACCAGGATATTATTTAAAGCAAAAGTGGATATCTCAACTCATTTACTGCATTCTACCATATGCCATTACAGTTTCTCTTTAACCTCTTTACATCCCCCTGGTGACCAGACCATTTTTTTACAATTCAGCACTCTGTAGCTTTAACAGCTTGCTGTACGGCCACCCAGAGCCGGCCTTTGGGGGGGGGGGGGGGCAAGTGGGGCAATCGCCCCAGGCCCCCCACCTGAAGAGGCCCCGCACCCTCAGCAGGAGCCTCGGATTTCTTCATGACAATTTCTTGTCATGGAGCAGCAGGGCGGCAGTTGCGCTGCCAGCGGCGTCGCTAGCCCCATTTAGCAAGGCCCATGCCCCCGATATCTCTGTGGGGTGCCCGGGATTTATACTTTGGGGTGCCCACGCAAAGTGCCCCAAACAAACATGGCCGCCGGGTGCTCTACACGCCGGCCGCAAGCTTCTGGGCGGCGCTCGCTGTACACTGTCCTCAGAGGGGCTCACAATCTAATCCTATCATTCACAACCAGAGTACCTAGCGTAAACCTATGCAGGCGGGGGAGAACATACAAACTCATTGCTGATGTTGACCTGGCTGGGATTTGAACTGGGGACCCAGCACTGCAATTTGAACTGGGGACCCAGCGCTGCAATGCGAGAGTGTTAACCATTAGGTATGTATGTATGCCCCGCATACTCTAAGGCCGCCTCTGCGGCCACCCAAATTAATCTTACCTCCTTTTGTTGCTCCTAACGGAGCTTTCTTTTGGTTGTTTGTGATCACTGCTGCGATCGTTGGTCCTTTTTGTATTTTGAAAAAAAAAGTGTTTGTTTTTGTTTAAATCATTATGGTCTCATCCCCCCCCCCCCTAAATTTGCCCTGAACGGCAATCCGTCCACTTCCTTTCCTCTCATAGGCATGAGCCTTCGAGTGGGCTTAGATTGCGAGGCGATCTGAGGGATAGCCAAGTGACAGGGTTGTCCTGTGTACTGCGCTGCGCTAGATCGCAGTTCTGTACAAAAGTAAACAAACGGCTTTTTCTTTTACTAAGAGTGTCCACAGGGAACGATTGTGCATGTGCAAGCACGTTCCCTGCTAAACCCCGCCTCCAGGACCTGACTCCGATCGGCATTAGGAGGTCCTGTCAACCTCCCGCCGCTGATTGGCATTAGGTGGCAGGGAGGGGGTTAATGGTTGAGCTATTTTGTGTAGGAAAGAAAATGTACAGTGTTATATAAGCTGTACACTATCTTACATTGGGCTTGATTCACTAAACCATGATAACTCATAGAACAGTGTTTTGCTAATTTTATGATATTAGTGGAATTTCGATTCAAGGTGCTCTAAACTTGACAGCTAGGGTTTTTCATAGATTGTCTATGCATGAACAACACTGTCAAAAGATTTTCACTGAACTGCACTGTAACTTCCACCAGAGCTGGTTATGCATTGCATTCCAGTTTCTGCTAATAGGAGGTTCTGTGAGAAGTTCCCCAAATGTCCCCAAAATTCCCCATAGTGTAAGGCAATAGATAAAGGGACAAATTCTGGACTGATGGAGTCATTCTACACTCCAGTTCTAACAGCAGATGGATAGGTGCTGCCTTTACATAAGCAGTTGGTAGAAAATCCAAACCACCACATATTTATAACATCCAACAAAATATGTAAGCTTGCCTTTCAGAACCTTTCTACAATATCTGCACTTGTAGCAGCTGGAAGCCCAAATTTGAATATACTGTACATAAAAATAAATGTAAAAAGTTATAAAAATGACTCAATTATATAAATTATAAAAATCAAATTGCCATATTTTTCTGAATATAGGGCTCACTTTTTCTCTTTCAAAAGTAGGGAGAAAAAAGTAGGTACGTCTTATTTTCTGAACATGTGGTGTTAGCGCAGAGTGCAGCAGAAGCCGTTATTACTGATCCAGGATCCAGCCGGTGAGTCCCTCATCTGCTCCTTCATGTTCAACACTGGTGCTCTCTGATCCCTATCTTGTGTTCCCTTCTGGTACTGGTGTGCACTCTCATCGCATGACCCTGGCACATCTCATGCATTGAGAGGGCACCAGATCAGGAAGTAACAAAATGAGGATCTGCAAGTGAATCCTCCAGCCAAGCATGATGAACTGCGGATCTGGCGCTTTCCCTGGCTTTCTCCCCATCTCAGCGCTGTGGCACATGACCATCAGCTTTCCTCAGCTCCAGGGATGCGTTTCAAAGGGGGCCAAACAGCCACGCTGAGGCCCACCACCACCTAGCATTTGCCGCCATTTTGCACGGTGCTTCTTCCTACAAATCAAGGTAGCAACACATCTTGCATCAGCCCCACTCTGCTCCTGGATGCACTGAAAGCAATGGCCTGCCCATCACTCCCTTGCCTCCTTCAGCCTCTGCTGCTGATGCTCTGCGCCATGGATCAAAAATTATCCCAAAGCCCACTCCATCAGCCCTCTCCCACAGAACTAAAGACACCTGTTACTCATGATTGTGAGTCCTGCTACCTTCTTTACCCATTCTCAAACTCTGCCTGTATATTGTAGAATCTCCTTATAGTTTTGTTTCTGATTAGTGTACAGATATTACTGTAGCTGTAATTAGTGTAGCTGGTGGGGGCAGCAGAGGTTGCTGTAGGGTAGTTAGTGTAGCTGGTGTGGCAGCAGGTGTTAGTGTAGCTGGACAGTGTAGCTTAGATAGAGACATCTAGGGAGAAAAGGTCTACAAGATGCTCCTACACCATGGACACATCAGGTTTAGTATATCATATAGTTTAGTGTATTTTTTTCCCCAATTTTCATCTTCTAAACTTAGGTGCGTCTTATAGTCCGTAGTGTCTTATAGCCAGAAAAATACAGTAATTAAAAAAATATGATTAAGATAACACCTTTTGCCTTGCAATAAATTTAAGTTCCAAAACAGAAGTGATATAATAGTTAGGTTTCTATACTGCTGGGCCTATAGAACAGATATGATAATGGTATAATGAGGATTATGCACTCAACAGGGCTGACCCAGGAGTTGCTATTTTGAAAATTTAAGGTCTGATAAGTACGGATAATTTTTTTAATCAGTACATCATAGTCCTCTTAAAGTACGTTCTGCCCCGTAAAATCTCAGTAACTCTCTCCGCATGAATACTTAGCTGCACAATGCAGTAGGCATCACAGCAAGTCTGAAGGGCACACAAAATCCTTCTATATATACATTTGATATACCATATTTTTCAGACTATAATAGGCTCCTGACCATAAGTTGCACCTGGGTTTAGAAGACAAAAACCAAGGGAAAATTATATGTATACTAAACCTGGTGCATCCATGGTGAAGGAGCATCTTGTGGATTATGCCCTCTTTGTACCTCATGCCCCCTTGCACCTCATGCTCCTTTGTAACTCTTGTGCCTCCTTGTGTCCTCCTCTGTCACCCTTGTGTCCTCCTGGGACTGCCTCTGTCCTCCTTGTGTCCTCCTATGCCCCTTTGTGTACCCCTTGTGTCCTCCTCTATGCTCCTTTTTGTCCTCGTCTCCGCCTCTGCATGGCATTGACACAGTACATGGAGTCCCTATCATTGCGACGGGTTGGAGGTTCGTATTGGCAGGTGTTCAGAAGTCAGGAACTCCCTGCATTTGGACTATAAGACTTTTCCCCACTTTTTGGGGAGAAAAAGTGAGTCTAAAGCCCAATCTACACGAAACGATTCTTTGTACGATTCGATTAGGATTCTATTTACGATCCGATTAAATCCGACATGTCTGATCGGGATTAAATTCAATTTGCCATTGCAAAACAATGGCAAATCAAATTGCATCGAATCAAATCCCGATCGGACATGTCAGATTTAATCAGATCGTAAATAGAATCGTAATCGAATCGCACAAAGAATTGGATCGTGTAGATGGAGCTTTATAGTCCAAAAAGTACAGTACCTTTAATATCATTTTAATGAGTTGTATTTCATGTGAGTGTGAATTTGCCATTTATTTAACCTTTTTGAATATTATATCAAATTTGATTAATATGCATTCAGAATCTGTATAAAGAACTTGTGAAAAAAAATAGTAAGCATTGCTGAAGTGCATTACAGTACAGTACATTACATTATATAGTCTCTAAATGTGAACTGGCAGCTTTGATTTCAAATCCCCCAAAAAGGTAGATGAAAATGGATGGAGTTTTGCAATGTTTACATTACAGCCCTATTCCCAAATGGGCTGCATTTTTCTTGCTTCTTGTCCCAGTAATTAATGTCCGGGGACAGAATTCAGGTGGAAATATTCCAAGGGGTGCAGAAGCTTAAAATATAAAGTATTGGGGATTTTATCATACATGCCCAGACATCATAATAGTTATATACTGTAGTTTATTTTCTTGTCATTTAAAAGCTGTGGATTTAGGCACAGAAATATGCAGAACAGAAAATTATTAAAAACTGGTTAACTGGTTAACAGCAGTATCACAAATGGAGCAATACAATCACTAAATTCAAGTGGTTAAAAGGTGTGTGAAACCTTGAAGTGGTGTTAATTGCAGCATGCGCTAGTCCTGTACTTAATGAAAGCATTACATTTTTGTAATCCCTGTCACAATATACAAACAACACAACATGCATCTTCCCAATACTATACTGGGCTTGATGGAAGTTGCCACTCTCACTCCACTGCTGCATTTTACTCTTTTCAAGCCAGAATGTTGAATAACTGATCTACAGCTAATATGCAGCCTAGAAAATGGACCGTGGCAAATTCCATAAAATGTCTATAATACTACAATGCACCTGGTGCCTTTAATACTTTTATTGCGTACATTAGATTTGCCTTGCACACATAGCGTGATTTGCATTATGTATACAACATGTGCAGTGTATACACAATGTGAATTGTGCTTTTTGTGCAATACATTTTGAATTGGTGGCATAAACACCAGTAACATTTCTACCTACATATAGTGAATTAACTCAAATATCACTTTCACACATTTTTTGTAGTAATGGATGGCTTTCTTGGGGCCCCAGTTCAAATCTCAGCCAGGGTACTATCTGCGTGGAGTTTGTATTTTCTCACCATGTCTGCAATGGGCTTCCTCCGGGCACTCCGGCTTTCTCCCACATCCCAAAAACATACAGTTAATTGGCTCCCCCCCCCCCCCCCCCCCGAATTGGCCCTAGGCTACGATACATACAGTACACGATCATGCGACTATGGTAGTGATTAGATTGTGAGCTCCTTTGAGGGACAGTTAGTGGCAAAACAATATATATATGGAATTCAGTTCTGGGCACCACATTACAAAAAAGATATTGCAGTTTTAGAGCAGGTACAGAGACGAGCTACAAAATTGATACGTGGGATGGAAGGTCTCGCTTACCAAGAAAGGTTAGATAAACTGGGTTTATTTAGTCTAGAGAAAAGACGCCTTAGAGGAGATCTAATTAACATGTATAAATACAACAGAGGGCAATATAATAGCTTGGTGGATGAGCTTTTTGTCCCTAGGCCTTCTCAAAGGACTAGAGGACATGAGATGCGCAAGGAGGAAAAACGTTTTAGCCATTTATTTAGGAAAGGGTTCTTTACAGTAAGAGTGATTAAGATGTGGAATGCATTGCCACAGGAAGTCGCTATGGCAAACTCTATACCTGCATTTAAAGGGAACTTAGATGCTTTCCTTGCGTTGAAAGACATCCATGGCTACAATTACTAGGTTATGCCTAATGATGTTGATCCAGGGATTTTATCTGATTGCCATCTGGAGTCAGGAAGGAATTTTTCCCTTTTGGGGCTAATTGGACCATGCCTTGTGGGGTTTTTTTCGCCTTCCTCTGGATCAACAGGGGTATGTGGGGGACGGGCTGGAGATGTACTTTGTACTGGTTGAACTCGATGGACGTATGTCTTTTTTCAACCAAAATAACTATGTAACTATATATATATATATATATATATATATATATATATATATATATATATATATATATATATATATATATATATATATATATATATATATATATATATATATATATATATATATATATATATATATATATATATATATATATATATATATATATATATATATACTGTAAAGTGCTGCGTAAGATGTCGGCGCTATATAAATACTAAATAATAATAATAATAAGAATATATATATATATATATATATATAATAAAATTTGCATTAAAGTTACCAAAAAAAAAACCTATTTTGACTGGCCAGTCCTCTACAGCAATAAGATCATAGCTGAAACGCTGCATTCCTGTGGCTGAACGATCTATTTACACCCCTGAAATCCCTGGGCAAAATTCAGGGTAGAGGCAGATCTTTGTGCAGTAGCTCTGCCTCTGCTTCAGTCAATCTCCGCCTCTCTCATTCTTCTTTCACTGAGAGGAGCGAGGAGAGGCGGAGATTGACGTGAGCTACAGCGCAAAGCTCTGCCTCCCCCGGGCAGCAAAAGCCACGACCTGGAAAATCGTGAAATTTTCCCCCGGGATTTTGCCGCTGGGATTCTGCATTTCAGCTATGATCTTATTGCTAAAGAGGACTGGGCAGTCAAAAGAGGTTTTTGTTTTTTTGGCTTCAGACTCTCTTTAACACACAACTGTGTAGAATGAACAGGACCAGGGCCGGGCCGAGGCAGAGGCAGGAGAGGCTCCAGCCTCAGGGCGCTGTGCAGGAGGGGGTGCACTCAGCTATCATTCCCCTATTGTGTTTGTAGCACAGAGAAATAAGAAAAGGGCATACATGGCAGTGACTGCAAGCCAGATAACTAGAGATTAGGGTGTTGGGGGCCCTGGGACGCCTCTTACTCTAATCAGTGTGTGATAATTGGGGGGGCACTTTGGTGTCTCAGCCTTGGGTGCTGGAGGACCTTGTCCCGGCTCTGAACAGGACTTATGACTGAAATCACATTTTTGCTTTTTGACAAAGTTATACAGACTAATCTAACCATAGCCTTCGGAATTTTACAGCAGTCCGTTCATCTATTACTTATGTAAAGATTACAAAGCATCACAGGCCTTGGAGGATTTTCCATATAAAAGTCGACCATCTCTTTCTAGCTTTGATGTAAAACCATTACCCATAATACTTTTTAGAAGCAGCCTGCACCTGATATTAACCATGCAGTGCTTTAAAATACAAGTCATCATTTGAGTGTTTAGCACTGAGTGACTTCCACAGCATGCCTAGCAATGTAAACGCGCTAAAGAAACAATAAACAATTATATCTGTGAGGACTATAGCAGAGCGCTACTGGAGAAAAATGCTTTAAAACAGGAGCACTGCCAGATGGTTTAACATTGGGGAGAATTAATTTCACAGGAGAAATGCTTTTTAGAAGGTAAAATTTGACATAGTTTAGCTAAAAATACTCACTTCTACATGGAAGCTCAGGAAATGTCACTTATTTGACCTCCTTTTCATCACAGAAATTTAAATAAGATAAGGCTAGTGGTTATTCTACAATGCAATCATACCACAACAAAAGTATACAACAAATTATTAGTAACTTTCCTGTTTTTACCTGAAAATAGAACCTACATTAAAAATATATCCTAACCATTATACCACCAACTCAACACACTACAATGCTACATGCTGAAGCCAGCCTAGCATGTACCATTGTGATATATCAGAAAAAAATGAGCTTGCTTAGGGATTTGTAGGATTTTAAAAGCCAACTCAAATATATTGGCTAAGCCAACTCACATATATTGGTTCAAGCCCACCCAGGCATGACCTTGCCTTTTGTGTTCAACAGTTGTCCGAAGAGAACCCCAGATAGTCATGTAGATTCATCTTTCTCTCTCTCTCTCTCTCTAGTAGGGATGGTCACCGCTTTCCGCAGAATTGTATTGTCCGCGGAATTGTATTTTCCGCAATTTTAGGCGGAAATTGGTCATTCCATTCCTTTTGGTCGGAATGGAATTGCTTTTTCAATCTGGCGGAATTCCGAAATTGCCTGTGAAATTCTGCCGGTATCCGTTGATGGTTTTCAGCTGAAAATTCAGTTCAATGGCATCAAGTCCTAGAGAGAGAGAGAGATCATTTTTCTCTTGGCTATATCACACTGGTACATGCTAGGCTGGCTTCAGCATGTAGCATTGTAGTGTGTTGTGTTGGTGGTATAATGGTTAGGATAGCAGCCTACAGAGCAGTAGGCCTGGGTTCAAATCCTGGGCCTAGCCAATATATGTGAGTTGGCTTTTAAAATCCTACAAATCCCTAAGCAAGCTCATTTTTCTCTTGGATATATCATAATGGTACATGCTAGACTGGCTTCAGCATGTAGCATTGTAGTGTGTTGTGTTTGTGGTATAATGGTTAGGATAGCAGCCTACAGAGCGGTAAGCCTGGGTTCAATTCCTGGGCCTGGCCAATATATGTGAGTTGGCTTTTAAAATTCTACAAATCCCTAAGCAAGCTTATTTTTCTCTGGATATATCATAATGGTACATGCGTATAGTGTTGGTGGTGGTATAGTGGTGAAGAGAGCTACCTACTGAGCACTAGACCTGGGTTCAATTCCCGGCCAAGACCTGGGTTTAATTCCCGGGCAAGGTATGTAAGCTGGCTTTTTAAATTCTACAATTCCCTGGAAGACGAGAACCCTCCTCCCTCCGGGAGGAGGGAGTGAGGGAGGAAGGGAGGAGGGAGAAAAGGACAAAGGGAACAGTGTATAGGGTCTATGGGCTACCATATAGCATAAACAAGGTTCCATTTGCGATTATTTAAATTTTTCCGTCGGAATCTGGGATTCCGCGGAATTTCGTAAAAAATCCGTCGGAATTTTCATAGCGACGGAATTTAGACCTGGCGGAATCAGCGAATTCCGGCGGAACGGTATTTGTTCGTTCCGATCATCCCTACCCATGAGACATAAAATAATAAGGGTTGACAAGTGTCAGGTTCTCTGCAAAAGTCGATTACTTTATATAGAAAAAGGAAGTAGAGTAAATTATGAGAAACTCACAATGGAATTCAGGGCTTGGCTAGTTATGATGATACTCCAGAATGTGATGGCAAGACTATATTTGAACAACTAGTTGACTAAAGCCTATTTAAAAATGGGCTCTAGGTCTGTGTTTGCGCAGTGTGCATGTGCACGCACCGAGAGCCGGAACAAGGTCCTCCAGCACCCAAGGCTGAGACACCAAAGTGCGCCCCTCCATCCCTCCCACCCCAGCTGTCATACACTGATTGCTATTAGACTAAAAGGCGCCCCAGGGCCCCCAATCCTCCCAACACCATAATCTCTAGTTATCTGGCTTGCAGTCACTGCCATGTATTCCCTTTTCTTATTTCTCTCTGCTTCATACACAATAGGGGAATGGTACCTGAGTGAGTTTTGCTCCCCCCTACACTGCACCCTGAGGCTGGAGCCTCTCTTGCCTCTGCCTCGGCCCTGCACGCACGCACCCAACGCTCATGCGCGCGCACACCCGCCATTCGCGCGCACCCTTTCGCCTGCGCACGTGCCCACCCCGACTCACTGGCCCCGTCCACAAGTTTCAACTGCGCACAGGCGCAGTAGCTTAAAGCACGGACCCAGCGACACAGAGACAGGTGAACGCAGGGACACCTGTCTCTTATTTATTTATATTTACAAAAAAAGTCTGCACACCTCAACAACACAATATAAGAGAAGCTAATGAACTTAGTGGGTGCTCAGCCTGTTACCCGGGTTAAATAACAGCTCTACAGGTACAATTAAAGTGAAGATTGACTCGCACACCAGCAGTGAATTAGTGCAAAAATCTCTATTAAATCTCAATCAAAGTAGACTAGCAAAAGAATATGCACAAGACAAAAGTCATATGATCCAAAGCATGATACATTAGCATACAGTAAGTGAGCGTAGATCAAAACTCATATGAATTCACTATGAAGCATATTTGTATAACAGCATATGAAGCAAAATGCTAACATTATCGGAGCAGTAAAGCATACAATACAATCAATAATGCAGTGACTCCATAGTGTATATATAGCCTGATAGTGATGTTTTGGGGTGACCCTTCGTCAGATGGTATACACAAATCATCTATTTCCTGGCTTTTGCATCTGCTAGTGCTAGGCGCTAGCTTAAATAACAGTAAAGGAAATCGGCACGCCCTCTCTGGAAACTAGACTATATTTGAATAAATATTGATTTTTAAAAAAGTTTACTTAAGAATAAATGTAGATAAGACATCCCCTGAAAGTAAGCACCTTAATTCCCCATGCTGGTGCCTAACCTTAACCCCCCAGGCACCTAAAATTAACCCCCCATGCTGGTGCCTAACCATAACCCCCTATGTGCCTAACCTTAAACCCCCCTGGCACTTAACTTTAACCCCACCCCCCATGGTTTGAAATGACAAGTATGCCTCAAACTGAGTCCAAAAAGTACCATTGCTAAGACTGTCAAGAAGCGCAATGTAGCAATTTCAGTCTACCATCAGCAGATTGAAATAGAAAGCTAATGTTCAACAATATTAACCATCAAAAAGACTTGAACAGCATCTATCTATGTCTATGGATACCACGGCAGGATTTGGACTTTCCAGTGCCCTAGCCCCTCCCTCACCCCCCCCCCCCCCCCCCACACACACACACACACTCAGTATCAATCTGTCCAACACCCTGACTAGCGATCACTTGTTTGTAGGAGGAAATGCCTGTTCTAGTGACTCGTGTATACGTATAAATGTTTTCTCTCTGAAAAATGATGAATGATTGTTTTTTTCAATCAAAGCAGTGAGTCCCCAATGCCTGGTATGGACCAGATAGATGGGTTGAATCGATTTTCTGATCACTTATACAAAATCAATCAGAAAAATGATCAGAAATCAGATTGGACCTGGCAGAAATTATCGATTCAACCAGTCTATATCCCAGGAAATTGCATGGTGTGTACCAGGCATGAAGTAGCAGAGCAGTTCATCTCCCTTTCTGCTCTTCTGTAATCACAGACCTGTTGCATTGATTTTATATTATTTATTGTACTGATTCTTTCACAGATTTTTTTTTTGTACTGTTGGCCAACACGGTACAAATATATATATTTTAATTTTTAGTATATGTTATCACTTTTAGTATACAAAACAGAAAGTAACAATACAAAAGTATACAACAGTACATTTGCAATTATAATTATAGAGAAGATGTCTATCTCACACTACTGCAGTACTGCTGCCTTGAAAATGTGCCAGCAAGGGGTTAAGATTTAGCTTAGAAGGGGCTGCCATAAATTTCTCTAAGGAAAAAAAAAAACGTATCTTTCTGTTTAAGATTTGCAATCCAGGAGGAGAGAGGATAATGAATGCCTCAAGTCATTAACAGAGTCTGACCAGCAATACACTGTTTATCCCAGCTTGAGTTGTAAAGTGGAAATAATTCTGTTAAAATGTTTACCTTACTGGATCAGAAATTGGGTCTACAACTAGAGTCACAGACTGCGCAGCAAGCACATGGTGATCCAGGTTTCTCTACACCTCTGACACTAAACTTAAGCTTGTAGGAGATAGCACTGTCTCATCTCACACCAAGAAGTTAAGAAAATACACGGAGCTCTGGAATTCTGACTGTGTGTGCAGCAAACCAGGGTGCTTCAGAGCAGGAGAAATGATTCATTTTGACATGCTGCCTCTTATCTCTTTCAGGTCCTGCCGCCCTTTTATCCTTTGTGGCCTTTCCAAAAATCCGGCCCTGATGGATACATAGAGGTATATGTTTTTTTTTTAATTAATTTAACAGAGGATTTGGAGTATAAACAGTATACAAAATCCCTGGCTGGCTTTATATACCTTTCTGTGACATTTTCATTACCTTAGCAATCCCCACTCCCATCCCCCCATGGCTTCTCTATAAGTATAGAGGATGCACATTATACTGTCGCTTATAGCTGTTGGGCTGAAGTGTAATCATTTTGCACAATGCCTACACTCTCAAAAGCAGCATGTACATTAGATTTAGGAGACTGTGAATGGAGTAAAACCACTTTTATACAAGCACTAGATGAAAAGCCGGCGGATGCAAGTATTTCTGCACTTGCATGAAATATCATTCCTTCTCCTCCTGTTTATGTTACACTACCTTGTCTGCGGAGGTGATGTATGCATGTACAGCGCAAGCCGCTTAATTGGAAGTTATTATGTAGCCCAAATAATCTGCAATTATAGCACTTTTTGAACAAAGCATCCCCCATCAATTAAAGTATTTGTTTAATTCAGAAGCCATGCTCAGCGCAGGGTAATTTCATACCGTTTTAATTTCTACCAGCAAATACACATATTAGGAGCTGTGGTAATTTTCAGTAGTTAAGCACTTCTTTTATTTGCTCTGCTGGAAAGCGGGAAAAAAATTGGGATTGCTTTGTCTGGTTTTGGAGATCATTTGCTTTGAAGCTAAAAGCTCTTTTCTGCTCCCCTGACCACAGTTATTAATTCCAGTGAAAACACAGGATTTTCCATTTAGCAAATTAATTTTCAGGGAACAGAAACATTTTGTATTACTTCTGTTTCCACAATGAATTGAAACAATGTTTTCTTTTTATTATCTTTTGTATAAACTTTTCACAGGTCATAAACTTTTGGTTCTCAAAGAAAATATTACCATCAAGGCTGACGTAAAATGGTCTGTACAGATTATCATGACACTTGTACATAAGTAAAATACATTCGTCAAGATACAGCAGGGCCGCCTTCAGGGTATAACAGAGGGGACTGCTGTATAGGGCTCAGGTGAATTTGGGGCCCGGCAACAGTGCCACACATGGGCCCCAGCTGCAGTCTGTGCCTGTCCATGTCTGTCCTTTTGGCTGCCCATTAATTTGGTGGGAGATGCCGGGAGGCTCACCCAGGAGGTGCCTTAGTCAGTTAGTGATTAAAGTAAACCTGAGACAACTTGGGAGCAAAGGATTGATTGAGACGAATTGAAGAAAAGGATTTTTATTTACCAGGGGCTCCTTCCAGACCCCTGTAGTCCGTCAGCTCCCTCAATACCCTTCCGGTCCAATCTGTTGTGCTCCTGTGAAGTCTACACAATCCAGCTGGGTTGTGGGGCACTGTGCATGCACTGGGAGTAAGCGAAGTTACAGTCTTAACAAACTGAGCATATGCAGAGCACTCCTAGCCATGGGAGCATGTGAAAAGCAGACATATGGACATTAGTGTGTCCAGTCCATCAAAGATTGTGATTTACCATGTAGGGACAAATGGAAGTGAGGGGGTCCCCAGTAGGTTTGTCCAGTATGGGGCCCAAAAAATTCTGATGGCGGCACTGGTGAAGCCAGTAAAAAGATACAGAAGCCTTTGGACTATCCAAGCATGATATTACTAAATATTGTCTCACTACCAGCATCCAAAACAGAAACATGTCATATCAGATCTTAATGTAAATAAAATCTAACACGCATTATACATTATGTTAACAATAAAAAATGATAGCACCTTTGCTTTTTAGGTTCTGGAATAATAAAAAGCCCAGCTTTGGATAATTATTTTTGGACCTTTAGTTACATCTCTATTATATTGCAATCTTCATCCTCTCATCAAAAAAAAAAAAAAAAGACGTTTTAGATTTTTCTATGAAACATGCCTTGTGTAAAGTTTACATAACAGACATATTTAATGCTTCTCTGGAGGCGTATGCTGGCTCCAAATACTTATGATTTGCTGCACACCAGCAACATAAACACATAAAAGGCATTATTTTGTCTTAACGTAGTGAGCTGTGAATTCTATTTTATAGCATGGAACAGATGTTTTCCTCTTAGCTGGGATATTATACAGGGTTTAAGCAGATTTATTTTTGTTAGAGAAGATCCGCAGAAGATTAAAACATTATGCCACTTGAAGGAAATAAACAGAATTTTTTTTCCCCCTAACAGGATAAGCGTTGCACTATGTGATGGGAAATTAACTTCCAATTACCTGAACCTTTTGGAATACTGTCCTTAACATAATCAGCCGTGCATTATTCCTAATACACTGAGCGTACGTCTGCACCGCCATACTCAATTATGTATTTTACAATGCTCTCAGCTGTCTGTTCTAGAGGAAAACAATATGTACAGCTTAACAATCAATTAGCAATTCATTCTTTCGTGTTAAGCCACCAAATGACAATAATACAGTTACACTAACTCAATGGATCCAGGCGAGGGCTGACAACTCTGTACAGCTGTCAGGCTGTCTCACAATTATCTATCTATAGCTATTCTATTGAACAAAGCCCACCCACATTTTCTATTTCAATTAGCAGCACCTGAAAAAAAACAGTAATGAAAGCTGTTGTTAAAGTGCTTAGGCCTCAATGAAATACTGCAAGGCCAGACTGTAAATAACACATTGTAAATCTCTTGTCACTGCTCCTGACAGCTCTTCCCTGGACTGCACTGCTCCACACAATCAGTCCATTTGTCAGCTTGCCTTTAGATGTTGACCTTACAACATTCTATCATGTCTCCATACAAGATATATAGATAGGTAGAGAGTTCAATCTACCTGCACATATAGGGGGTCTAATGAGTCAAGTCAAATGTGTTCTTGACATGAACTGGAGAGGTCAGAGCAGGAACAAGGTCCTCCAGCACCCAAGGCTGAGACACCAAAGTGCGCCCCCCATCCCTCCCACCCCAGCCGTCACACACTGATTGCTATTAGACTAAGAGGTGCCACAGGGCCCACAACCTCCCCAACACCTTAATCTCCAGTTATCTGGCTTGCAGTCACTGCTATGTATCCCCTTTTCTTATTTCTTTCTGCTTCAAGCACAATTAGGAATGACAGCTGAATGAATTGTGCGCCCCCTCCTACACTGCGCCCTGAGGCTGGAGCCTCTTCAGCCTATGCCTCGGCCCGGCCCTGGGAGAGGTTTCCGCACAGCCTCCAGTCAATCAGTATTGAACCTCGTATTAAATGTTTGAAACTGATTGTTGGCAGTAAACTATCTTTTTTTTCTAGTAAAAACACATTTACACGCAAACTTACTGAAATCTTATCAGGAGGATTTCAATTAGGAAGATTCTGTGTATTGACCCCAATAGAATAAAACTGCAAACTTTGATACAATATAGATATTCTTCAATCTCTTCCTAGAGTTCTGTACTCAGAAACACATTATTAGAGTATATGTATGAACAGAATGCGCTTGTCAAATGGAAAAATAAAAACTTTAATATGGTTGTCAATTGCACAACCCCAAATAAATATGCATGCAAAGGAAGCAATCTTCCTATAAAATCTTATATAAAAACAATGTGGAATTGATTCCTGAGATAGCAATATATAGTGTTTTCTGGAGTCCTATTGGAGTTTTTTGGACACCAGGATTCTGTCTCAAATTAGACACTAATGATGTCTATTCCGTGTCTCAATAGTACTTTTATGGAGGGCTCCAAGAGTGTAACATCCAGCTATATGCACTTTGGTGTATTAGAGTGATCTCACCCTCCGTGGTTTTCAATCTGGAAGCTGATGTAGTCTTCAGAGGAGCCGCTCAATCTTACCGCCCCGGCCGGCGGCAAAGTGAGAGAGATTGGACTACTGCTGGATGGCGTGCAGTGTCGGGCAGGAGTACCCGGCTCCCGGGGAATCCAAGTGGCGTGGATGATAACAGCCTTCAGCTGGTCGGGCTTCCGTCTTTCGCTAGCGATGGTACAACACGGAACTCCGACACGCCTCCTTCCCCTGTGCGGCGTGACGTCACGACTGTAGCCTCCGCTGACGTTTTGAGAGGAACGCCTCTCTTTCTCAAAACCGGCCGGGGCGGGTGAGATTGAGCGGCTCCTCTGAAGACTACATCAGCTTCCAGATTGAAAACCACGGAGGGTGAGATCACTCTAATACACCAAAGTGCATATAGCTGGATGTTGCACTCTTGGAGCCCTCCATAAAAGTACTATTGAGACACGGAATAGACATCATTAGTGTCTAATTTGAGACAGAATCCTGGTGTCCAAAAAACTCCAATAGGACTCCAGAAAACACTATATATTGCTATCTCAGGAATCAATACCACATTGTTTTTATATAAGATTTTATAGGAAGATTGCTTCCTTTGCATGCATATTTATTTGGGGTTGTGTAATTGACAACCATATTAAAGTTTTTATTTTTCCATTTGACAAGCACATTCTGTTCGTACATATAGTTCACAATATTAGGAAGTGGGATCCCCTCACAGATATCGCTGCTGTCTAAATTGGGCGCAACACCCTATCTTGAACATTATTAGAGTAGCCCTGTAGTGAGAGGGATATAAAAGCTGATATATTGTTTTCCTCTTAAACAACAATGCCAGTTGCCTGAATGCCATGTTGATTCTCTGCCTCCATTCCTCCAAGCCACTGATAATGATAATGCCAATAAGGTGCTCAATCTTGACTACACCAACCACACATTTGTTTTAGTGTTGGATTCAGACACTACTGAAGCACAATAGCTCCACAGAAGGGCCAGGCAACTAGCATTTTTAAACATGTCAGACGCCATTTCTCTTTCAATACAGAGTCACTTTGATGCCTAACTAAGCTAGGGAGATGTAGGCTTTTATGATTTATTAGATTTATTTGTGTTTGTTGTCTGAATTCATGTTGATAATAATATAATCCACTTCCTCTGGGTGTCACTGTCAAGCATGTTAAAATAGAGGAACAAGGCCACAAACTACAATTAACCTCCCTGGCGGTGCATTTCTATCTGGAATTAGGAGTCAAAAGCGGTACATTTTTTTTCAAGAATTCTAGATCTCCAATTCTTAAGTATTAACTCACCAAAATATACAGAACAAAGGCCTGGTAAACATTCTGCATATAAATAAAAGACTGGAACACAAATTTGCTGAAATAATAAAATTTATCAATAAACTGAAAAAATAGGAAAAACTGTACAAATAAGGCAGCAAGAAGATAATTATACACTATGTACATGTATACTTAGTACACCTCCCGTGTATGATAAGTTTTAAAGCAGGGAGCAGCACAGAGTCCAACATTGCAGTCAGGGCAGTAGATGCGCGACTCCTTCTTGACTTTTTTGCCCCTCTCATCGGTCTTGGAGTAGCACACCACACATGTCCTGGTTGGTGTGTTTTTTTTGGCAGTGGGAGGTATGTGCTCCGGGAAGTGACGGCCAGTGAGTCGCTCCAGGTTAACTACATAGGAGGCACGTCGCCTGGTTCTGGCATCTGCGGCAGTCTGGTACCTCAAACAAATACACTCGCACATCCTCCATATGTAGTCCGTGTGAGTAATTGGCCTTTCACTGCGCTGCTTATAAAGTACATAAGAATTCCACAGAAACTGCTCCAGAAGATGTCGGAATATCTTTTTGTAGTACTTCTTCTGCTGCTTGTGGACTGCGGGATAAAATGTCACTGCTTGGTCCGCTCTGTCCACTCCGCCCATTGTTAGGTTGTAGTCCACCACAACCTGCGGCTTCTGTATTTCCTTTCCTCCTCTCGTTCTGGTGGGAACAGTGGAGGTGTCGTGGACCGTGGAAAGGAGACAAACGTCTTTTTTATCCCGCCAGCGGAGAGCCAGCATCTTTCCTTTCTGCCAAGCAGCTATGTCCCCGGGTTTCAATTTCTGCTTCCCAAAAGATGTAGGCATCTCCCGCCTGTTCGGCCTAACTGTGCCGTAGGCATCAGTGCGACGCTTTATGAGGATCTCAAAGAGTTCCGGGGAGGAATAAAAATTGTCCGTGGTGACACAATATCCCTTGTCCAGTAACGGCTCAGCAAGTGATAAAACTGAACTTGTCGCCACTCCATAGTCGCTGAACGGGGGATTGAACTTTGTTCCCTTTCTGATGTACAAAACTGTATTCCAGATGTACCCGGTTGAAGACTCAAACAACATATAAGATTTTATTCCAAAGCGGGCCCGTTTAGAAGCTATAAATTGCAGCCAGCTCAGCCTCCCCTTATAAGCCATCAGGCTCTCATCCACGGATATATCCCGCTCTGGAACATACTGTACGTGGTCTTGAAGTTCTCCACCACCATCTCGTACACTTCCCAGTTTTTTTTTAGTTTGGGAGCAGGGTGAGTGGACTCCTCAAAGGTTTAGTTATTGGCGAAATGGAGAAATTTCATGATGAGCAAAAACCGGTACTCGCTCATCACCGTACCAAAGAACAGGGTCGCTATCATTTTGTTGGTGGTCCAATACCACTTCTGCAGGGGCTTCCCCACCACTCCCTGCAGAATGATAAGTCCCAAAAATAGCCAAATATCTTCTTTGGTGACCGGCTCCCAGGTCCTGCTTCTTGAGAAGGGGCGTCGTGGAGCAGCCAGTTGTTGGGTGGCATAAAGATTAGTCTCCTCCACAATCTTCTCAATAACGGCCTCATCAAAGAAGAGCTGCAGGTAGGCCAGGGGGTTGTGCTCACACACTTTCTTCAGGCCAGGCTCCCCAGTAAAAGGAAAACGGGGGGGGGGTGGCGGTGCCAGAGAAAGGTCAATGGGGCACCAGACCTGGACATCGCTAACATCCGTGGTGATGGAATCACTCTCGCTGTCGCTACCTGGGTCGGATGAGAGGTCCCCAGGTGCGTCACTGTCACTTGAGTCCGCCAGTGACTGCAAATCGCTGTCCTCCAACTCCACCAGCGATTCCGCAGCAAGCTGCCTTCTTGAAGCTGATGTCATTGCAGAATACAGGCAGACAGAGGTCAGTGAAAACGGCAGGCAGAGAGTTGTCAAATCCACACAGAGGTCGGTATAGGCAGCAGGAAGAGTAGTCAAAGCCCAGGCAAAAATCGGTACACAGTAAATCAATCACAGTCCAGGCAAAATCAGTACAGGGAGAAGGAAAAGAGAATAGCCAAAAATCCAGGCAAAAATCAGTAACGGGTATCCATTAATCAATCATCAGCAATCAGCAACTCACAGATCAAACAGCCAGCAGCCACGGTCTCCAGAGAGCAAATGGCAACATTGAATTGAATACAAACTAACTTGTATCCAATGAAATGCTACTTGTGGCCAATCAGATCACTTGTAATTTTTTTTTCTTTTATATTCTTCCTCCCTCCCCCTGTGGCCAATCAGATAATGTGTGTTATTTTTCATTTTTTTACTCTCCCTCCCCCTGTGGCCAATCAGATTGTTTATTACATTTATTTATTCTTCCTTCTCCCGCCCTACCCCTGTGGCCAATCACAGTCTTATATTGTTATCTTTTTTTCCCTGACTCCCTCCCTCCTTCCCCATGACCGCACGCCGCCCCCCGACGTCACACTGCACCGCCGCTCCATGCCACCGATTGGCCGCCAGGTCCCCGGAAGATCAGACAGGTAATGGGGACTCCGGCGGCCGGGAGGGAGAAGCCTGGGTCCCGCTGTGCAGCGCGATCAGCACGCGGGACCCAGAGAGACAGTGCACGTGGTGTTTTCAGCCAGCGGGCTCACCGCTTTCAGCACACAAAGCGGAGCCTGAATACAGGCCGGGCTTACCGCCAGGGGGGTTAAAGAAAGTGTCTCTCGCTAGAGTTAAGATGTGTTTGAAATTAGCATAGAGACTGCTGTTGTATTGACAAGAGGATATTTTCTTTTGTCATTTAATACAGTGGTATTTTGGGGCTTCTTAACCAAAGCAATCTGCAATCGTACGTTTGTTACTTCCTTGCAAATAGGCTATGCAAGGTGTTATCTTTAGCAATCATAATTTACACATTCCGCTTGCTCATTAAGTGGCTTGAATTAAAGGGGTACTATGGCGAAAAATTATAAACGTTAAAATATGTGCAAACATAGACAAATAAGAAGTACTTTTTTCCAGAGTAAAATGAGCCATAAATTACTTTTCTCCTATGTTGCTGTATCTTACAGTAGGCAGTAGAAATCTGACAGAAGTGACAGGTTTTGGACTAGTCCATCTCTTTATAGGGGATTCTCAGTGATTTATTTATTTTCAAAACCACTTAGTGAATGGCAGTTGCTCTGTCCAACTGCCAAAAAAATGTGTAGCGAGCAAGGAAGCTGGCCAGCATCATTGTTTAAATCCTTTTTAGGGAATATCTTTATGAAGAATAAAAGCCTTGCTGAGAATACCCTATGAAGAGATGGGCTAGTCCAAAACCTGTCACTTCTGTCGACTCTATGAGATTTCTACTACCTACTGTAAGTAACAGCAACGTAGGAGAAAAGTAATTTATGGTTCACTTTGCTCTGAAAAAACATACATCTTATTTGTTTATGTTTGCACATATTTTAAATTTTACAATTTTTTTCGCCATATTGCCCCTTTAAGTTGGGTAAGTGCATACATGGAAATTGATCAATGTGGGGAAGTGTTCATTTTATGCAATGTATGTGTGCCTGGTGCAGCTGTTTGACGATGTTTAGTGTTGCCCTGGATGTGTGCATGTTGTTGCTTTGAGCCATAATCAAGACACTAAATCAAGAGAATGCAATACAGGAATCCATTGACAACATGGAGTAGAGCTTGGTGCTCACTGAACAGGTACTGGTGGGGATCAATGAAGCAGATAATGGAGTACATATGGAGCAGGATGCAAAAGTTGGCAGTTGGGTCACAGTTAGAAAAGAAGGTAGGAGCAAAGAGTAAAAAAGGCTAGATGTGAGTTAATAAACCCTAATAAATTCGAATTTTTGCATTATCTAAAGGATGCTGATTCTGACATAGTGATGCTGCAGCAGGATTCACCTGGGAAATGTCCCAGTGTAAAGAGCTTCTCCTAGTGGATCAATGGGGAGCCCTGGCAAGAGCTACAAATATGCTTTCAAGCAGCTCTAGAGCTCTCCATTACCAGTCAGAAGCAGACGAGTGGTGGCTGCAGTATTGGTTGGTCAGGTGAAGTCGTCGTTGAACAATTGGGAGTGAAGGTACCATGGGATCCTGGCATGTATCAGGCAGATGTTGGGTGAGCTACAGGGTAAATGGGGCTGAAGTGGCAGCTTTTTCTATCCACACCCACCAACTCCTGGGCATTGGAGGTGGGGAAGAGCCCCTTGTCCATTATATGGACAAGGTCTCTGCAGGAGCGGGTGTGGCTCTGCGGCCTCACTTTTACATAGCCCCTCATATATGTACCATGTGGGCTGATATGGCTAGTATGGCAGAGCCCAACGTAGGTTTAATTAGCCATCCTGGCTATACCTGCCTGCATAGGCGAGAAGGGGTTGATTAATGCTTTGGAAGGTTGCAAGACAGGGAATAACATGGGGAAAAGAACTCACGGGAATTACTGGGGAACAGAGAATTCTGAATTTATATTGGCAGCACTTGATTCAATGAATTCTATTCAGACACCCAATGTATTTGTATTTAGTAAGTAAATGATACTGTCTGGATTATAACTTCAAATAATTCTCTGTGCACACAATGGTCAAATGTGTGTGTGTGTGCGTGTGCGTATGTGCGTGCGTATGTGCGTGCGTGTGTGTGTGTGTGTGCGTGTGTGTGTGTGTGGGGGTGGGAGGGAGAAGGTGGTTCTGTGAGTCATGCTTATTATTTATTTTGATTACTGTGTTGAATAGTAGGCACCTCAGAATATTGCAAATAGGGGTGCATAGTTAAAAGCTATGAAATGGGAGGGGGAAAAAGGACTCAATTATGGATATGTTCCAAGGAAATGGGGAAAATAAAATGGGTGAAGAAATATGGTACTATGGTCATGTAGGGATGAAGGGTTAAGTAAGAAAGAAAATGGTTTTGCAGTAAAGAGTTGGGACTGATGTTTACTAATGAGTAGCATGTTTTCAAGTAGCAAAAATGGATTATGAGGGCATAGTGGTTAGTGGTTAGAGCTTAGTGGTTTCTTGAGATAAGAAGGTGCATATTTTGTTCATGTTTTGCAGCCGGACATGGATGGAGCTAGAGATGGTCTGGACGTCAAGAGCAAAGGAGAGAGCGGAGTTGAAAAGTGAACCATGGAGGTGTCCTGTGAGGTAAAAAAACTGACTATGCCATTTATAGTTAAATTAATGACAGTAGGTTGCATTGAACAACTGGAGGATTAATTTTTAAATGTAAATTTAAATGGCCTCCAATCTTTTTTACACTTTGTCTAGGACAAAGGGAAAGAAGTCTGGTATGGATAGGTAAATTTGTCATGTAACACACAAATGGTACCGTAGAAAGAAAAGCTTGGACAGGGAGGAGGTATAAAGAGAGGTTATAGGAACAAGGGCCTGAGGCTCCTCAGGGAGCAAAGTGGTAGATGAAGAGAGGACAGTGGAAAGGAATGGACAACATCACTAAAGGAGATCTTGAATGAGTGACCAGACAAATAAATATAGAAATTAAAGCGGAATATAACCCTGCATTTCAACTTTGCTCTAAAACATTATTTACAGTATATTATATGCAACCAGCATTTTTTTTTTTACTAGACCAGCATTGGAAGGGTTACACAGAGCTGTAAAGTTCCTGGAGATTTCTGCAGACGCATCCGAAGCTGACATAGATACATTTTGTTTACATAAATGTATCTAAGTGTTGAATGTGACTCACTCTCTCTGACTGAGAAGGAGCTGGAGGACAGCCAAAGAGTGTGTAACATTTCTCAATAGATACATTTAACTAAATAGAATGTAACAATCTTAACTTCTGCATATCTCTCCACAGAACTTTAAACCTCTGTGTTTAACCCTTCCAATGCTAGTCTAGTAAAAAAAAAAATGCTTTTTGCATATAATATACTGTAAATAATGTTTTAGAGCAAAGTTGAAATGCAGGGTTATATTCCGCTTTAAGAGAGGATAGCATTACATATACCTATAGAGTTCAGGGTCTAGAGTAGAAGAAGGTTGCCAACAATATCAAATGCAGAGGATCCAGTAGAAGTAGAATAGAAAAGTGGACAGGGAAGAGAAAAGCTACCTTGAAACTGTGCTCTTGAGAGGTAACTAGCATCATTTCTGAGTGCCATTTAAAGGACAGCTGAAGTGAGAAGAATATGGATGCTGCCATATTTATTTCCTTTTAAACAATACCAGTTGCCTGGCAGCCCTGCTGATCTATTTGGCTGCAGCAGAGGATCAGCAGGATACCCAGGCAACTGGTATTGCTTAAATGTAAATAAATATGGCAGCCTCCATATCCCTCTCGCGTCAGTTGTCCTTTAAGTGGAATCAACCCATAATTTTAATGTCTGGTAAGAGGTGGAGGGGCCTAGGCCAGGGTCAACCTTAAAGTTGACATAGGCAGTTTTTATGGCAGGTACGTTCTTAGTGTTTTGCTTGTTTTGCTTATTTTAAATTGCTCACTGTTTATAACATGTGTGTGTTAAAGGGATCTGAGCACCTATCAAAATATTTAAAACAAAACACCCCCCCCCCCACACACACACACCTCAAGGGAGGCTCATAATTGATGCATGCTTTGTGGGCGCAGCATTGCTTTTTCTTACCATTGGGGAGCTGTTCCATAGCCCCCCCCCACACACACACTGGTGCATGCCCAGAAATGTAGTGTCCCTGGTCACTAGTCCATGCCGGTAGGTGTAGCAACCCCAGCCGCTAGTGCATGGCAGGGGATGTAGCATCCTCGGCTGCTAAAACATGCTAGGAGATGGAGTCATAAAATATCCCATTACATCTTACATGCTAAACATTGCAGGCACTCTGAACCTGTGGGTCTGTGGCATTGGGGCATTGACAGAAGGAAGATTGATGTCCTCATATAGACAGGATGCTGCAGAGCAGTCCCATATAGGTAAGTAAATCAAAAATGCCCCTAAAAAGCATGCATCATTTATGAACCTCCCTTAGGTGGAGATTAGTTTTAAATATTTTAAACTAACAGGTACTCAGTTCCCTTTAACCTCCCTGGCGGTTAGTTTTTTTTTGCCACATGGGCAAAAATCCTATTTAAAAAAAAAAAAAAAATTTTTCATGTAAAGCTACCAGAGTGGTAGCTACATGAAACACCACTAGAGGGCGCATGTGTCCCTCTAGTGCGATCGTCGCCGGCACTAATAGCAAACAGGGGAGCACGTATATAACGCGTTCCCCTGTTTGGCTTCTCTTGTTGCCATGGCGACGATCGGGATGACGTCATGGACGTCAGCCGACGTCCTGACGTCAGGCGCATCCGATCCGGCCCATAGCGCTGCCCGGAACTCATTGGTCCGGGCGCTGCCCGGAACTCATTGGTCCGGGCAGCGCAGGGCTCTGGCGGGAGGGGGCCCTCTTTCGCCGCTGTGTGCGGCCGATCGCTGCAGAGCGGCGGCGATCAAGCTGTGCGCGCGGCTAGCAAAGTGCTGGCTGCGCGCACAGCACTTTGAATGGGGCGAATCGCCCCAGTACAGCCTGAGAAATCCTCCTGCGCGGCATAGCCCGAGCTCAGCTCAGGCTTACCGCCAGGGAGGTTAAAGAGTAACTTTTAGGCATGAAAAACAAAATCAATTCTCTATTTCTATCTGTTGATCATATAAAATGAATGCTAAAAAGGGAATGCATAACTTTAAAATCAATCTTACTTTTTTATTGCAGAGATTAATTCTCATGTCCCCAGCTCCTTAGTACGCAGCCAGTAATCAGCCGCAAAAGAGAAGTTGCAGTGCAGGCTGGGGCGGGGAGAGTTTCTGCACAGACACAGCTAATTCAGCCTGATTGGCTGCAGCCTGTGTCACTCTCACTTCTTTTCCTCTCATTGGCTGCCTCCCATGACTGTCCATGTCTGCCCCCTCCCCACACTCCAGCCCGACAGGCATCTCAGCCAATGGCTGCCACCACCGCATAACATCCATGGGGACCCCTGTCCCTGCTACCATTTCCTTAGGGATTCCCTGCATTTACAATCAACGCTCGCTATTGGTGTGGGGAGGAGGGGGGAGTAAGGGAGGAAATGACCTCACCATTGGCTTCAGCTGGAGGGAGTAAAGATGGCCCCTGCCAGCAAACAGAATTCTCTTCATTTACCTTTTTTATTTTATAAAGTTCAATGAAATCAACACTTGGACCGTGCAATACACATGTTATGTAAGTAGAGCTAGTATTTATCTACTTATATATGTCGTTTGTTTATCTGGTATAGTATGGCTGACAGCTCCTCTTTAATAGAGAGCTATCTGGCAGCCCAAAGATGTATTGCTGCATAGCATTTCCGGAAGACCCGGAGATGTTGGTAGAAGATAGTGTTGGAAGCAAAGATAACATTAAAACATCAGCTGTAGAGATATTCTTGTTAAGTGTCTTAATTATCTCCATGCTGACCCAACTATGTATTTCACATTAGTTCTATGTTAAAGTTAATTCCACTAATTGTGTTTTAGTGGGAATTCAGGACATACAGTTCATTTACTATAAAGCACTCTTTTTCATAATTTCCAAGTGCTGGAGTACAATGTAACATTTAATTATTGGCTGTTTTACAATTTTCAGACATTTAATAAATATATTTGTTAACAGCTGAAATGAAAATGAAGGGTTGGAAAATGCTCATACTGCTACTAAAGTCTAAGCTTTAATTAGCGCTCTGATGAGAGCTCGCAGATCTAAGAGGTGTCAGAGCTTTGGGTTAAGCTGATGAATACATTAAGCTACCTGTTCAAATGCCAAGAAAATGTGCATAAAAACTACCAACTACCAAGGAATAGGTTTTTATTTAAATAGTATATAATTTACTTCTTATAGACTGAGTTATGCAATTAAAGTATAGCTTTAGGAAATGATTTCTAAGCTTCTAGCTAAACCTGAGAACAAACCGACTGCCTCAGAAAATGGATCTGGTAAAAGGCATTGCATCAAAAACTTCAAAGTGTAAATTCCAGTACCGGAAACCAACCATGCTTTTTTTTAAAGGTTTCTTTAAAAGGGAGCCTGTCAAGAATGCTGTTACCTGGCACAGTTGTGGCTCCCATCGGGTGCTGGAGGCTCCTATCAATGGATTATCAGAAGCCCTACACACATGACTTTCACGCAGGTAGCTTCAGGGCTGAAAATCTCCTGCAATGGATTATGGAATTGCATGTATTCTATACTAAGGTGTAACGTTCAAGCTTCCCTGGCTCATGCCATATTAATTGAGACAAGATGCCATATGACTTAAAACAGTTAAAGGATAGTAGTATCGTGAAACGCCTAACATTTAAAATACATGTAAACACAAGCAAACAAGAAGTACATTTCTTCCAGAGTAAAATGAGCTACACATTTTATTTCTCTTATGTCGCTGTCACTTACAGTAGGTAGTAGAAATCTGATCTGGTTTTGGACTAGCCCATCTCCTCAGGGAGGATTTTCAGTGTTTTCTTTAATTTAAAAAATATTCTGTGAGTGGCAGTTGCTCAATCCAATTGTCAAACAAAAGTGAGCTGGCCAGCATCTTTGTATAGATTATTTGCAGGGAGTGTCTTTACAAAGAATAAAGGCCATGCTGAGAATCCCCCATGAAGAGATGGAGTAGTCCAAAACTTGTCGGTTCTATCAGATTTCTACAACCTACTGTAAGTGACAGAACAGCAACATAAGAGAAAAAGAAATGTAGGGGTCATTTTACTCTTGAAGAAGCATACTTCTTATTTATGTGTGTTTGCATGTATTTTAAATTTTACATACTTCTTATTTATGTGTGTTTGCATGTATTTTAAATTTTACAATTTTACACACACACACACATTTGGCATTCAGATATAAGTAGCAATGCAAAACTGGCAGTTTGGGCGTAAGTTCCATATTTTAGCAATGGTGCTCATCTGTGTTTCAGATTTGAGCTATATAATTACATTTTACTGGTAAGGATGGGTCAACATATAGCTAAACCACATTTTATATGACTTGTATATGTACTGTACAGCCTTTGAGGTCATATTTCCTATTAATCCTTGCATTTTAATCTAATTTGCATATAAAAACAGATTAAAAAAATAAACAATCCATAAAGCAGTTGTCTAAAATATGGAAGCAGGCTGTTTGCATCTTAAGTTGATGTGGCTCTGTAAGCAAACCCAAAGACAGCTATTATAAGCTGACAACAGTTAATGATGCACAGTCATGCACTAAAAAGCTATATACACATAGTAGATTGTTCTTGCTAGAGGCAGTCACTTGTGTCATGATCATCTCAAGTGAAAATTTAGTGACAGTGTCCTCCATCATAATTAACAACACTCTTATTGATCCGCCATACTGAAGCACTAATGATTGAACAATGGTGTGAAATGACTGGTCATTTTTCCCCATCACTTATCCAGAGAACGGATGACCAAGCAGTATGGCTGTACAGTTATCATTCCTAAACAGTCAATCACATGGGTGTAACTACAAGGGACCAGCCCCTGGGATTGCAGGGGGCGCAGATCTGTAAGGAGACTGCAATTACTACTTAAACCCTTCTGATAAAGGGGTCCATCCCTCAGATCAAGCGTTTTGTGGCTACACGTGTTATAGGTGTGAAGATCATGATGACAACACTTGCTTTATGACCCTTGTGAGATGGGCCCCCAGGCTGTGAGGGTCACAACGGTGGGCAAGGGAAAGGGTGTGAAGATTGGGGGGGTATCAAAGTTTTGCTGGGGGCCCTATGATTTGTAGTTATGCACCTGCCATCATGACAATCACTAAAGATCTGCTTCAGGGGACATATATTGATGATCTTTATTTAGCTTTATGTAGTAGTAACTAGTCTAGAAAGCTTCTTTTAATATATCAACTCGCAGCATACACAAAACATGTTACATCTGACTTCAAGTTAAGCAGAGAATATTTTGTCATATAAAATCTATAGTAACATCTCCTGGCAATATAGAGAACATTTAATGTTGCACTAGTATAAACAATATCACATCCACATAAAAACGGCATAATGATGAGAAAGCCAAAACATACTTCAGTAGCTGTTGGGTACCTATAGGCAATACAATTATTAAGGGAAATACGACCCTGGTGGCCTGAACCTGACACATTAGGGTCTTAAAGTTAATAGTGTCATTCATGTGGGGAACAAGTGACCTCACCAGGGAGCCGGTAATAACTCCAGAATGGATAGACTTAATACAGCAAAATTTCAAAGGCCAACTGCATAACAACACTGCATGTTATATAAATAGCTGTGTCTCTGTCAGAGGCTAATACAGTTCCACTAAGCTAATCATGGAAATCTTTTCTTTGCCCCGGGTGAATAAACCAGGTCAAAGGGTGCAGTTTGTAACATACAGTTTAGTTGTAAGCAGTACAAATGAGTCATTTCCACAGTGTAACAGGAAACAAGAGAGTGTGTCCTACCTGTTTGTGCCTCTTCTGAAACCTTTTCTTCCCCAGCTTTTGGCAGAGGTTGCGGTCGTTTTCCCTGTCAGAGTCATAATGATGGTTGAATTTGTTGTTCTTTTGAGGCTTATATGACAGTCCATTGCTTAAAATGTCCCGCTTCTTTTTAGTGAGTGGGCTCTGCTGCTTGGCTTCGCGGTCTTCTGGCATCAAGGCACCCTCCTTCTGTAGAGAGATTTAGAGAAGGGTAAGACTGGTCTGTAGTAAAGTTCTCAAGAACATAATAAAATAAGTAGTACTGTTCCACCCCAAAAAATCTAGATACAAGTTCCATTAGTAAGGATCACAGCGTTTTGTTTTTTTATGAACAACTTGTCTTTTATTCCTCAATCAAGACTGCGGACAAACATGTGGACACAACTTTGGACCTCCAAACCACACAAAAAGAGACTGCCCAACACGTGTCCCATGGCCAAAAGGCCCCTCCCCCCAGAGGCACACAACACACACACACACATCAACTGTCGACCCAAAAAGGTGTATCACAGCAAACTGATTGGAAAAAGTAGCAAGTATTCACCGCTAGTGAATACTTGCTTCTTTTTCTAATCAGTTTGCGGTGATACACCTTTTTGGGTTGACAGTTGATGTGTGTGTGTGTGTGTGTTGTGTGCCTCTGGGGGAGGGGGCGGTTTTTGGCTGTGGGACATGTGTCGTGTAGTCTCTTCGTGTGGTTTGGAGTTCCGAAGTTGTGTTTGTCCGCAGTCTTCAGGAGTTGTGATTGAGGAATAAAAAACAAGTTGTTCATAAAAAAACCCAGTGATTCTTACTAGTGGAACTTGTATGTAGCAAAGTTCTGCTTTGGAGTCAACAAAGGATTTGCATGCTATAGGTGTAATGTACTTAACATCAGAGTGATTAAAATGACTTTAAAGAGGCTCTGATCATAATATTTGCATTATGCAAGTATCTTTTACTGCCATTATTTACATTCTGAAAAATTAGTTTCACTAGCCCATACTCCTGTACTTTGTGTTTGCAGATGCTATTGGCACTTAGTGCTCTTTTCCACTGTGTTTTGGGATCACAAGCAATTCACTGTGCATTGTGAATACCTGGTGCAGTATGACTGAAATCGTAATGTCTTTTTCCCACTGATGCAATTACTTTTCTTGCTAAATGGAAATGTAGTGCAGCATGCATTTTCCTGCATTTTGTTTGGGTTAAAGTCAATAAGAACACAAGAAAATGGTCTACCAAATGCAGTACTATGCAACTTTCTAGTGATTTTTCTGTTTTATTCTTGCAAATGCAAAAGCGCTTCACAGTGTGAAAACAATCACACAAAAATCATGGCAACACACACAGAAAATCGCCATCACAAATGCGTTATAATAATAATAATGGCTGCACAGGTTATACAACTGTAGATATAATAGGAGCGGATTTAAAGAATGCCATTCAACCAGGGATTATCACATGCAGAATCTGATTTACAATTAGTATAGGCAAAGTGTAAGTGCTTAACCTCCCTAGCGGTATAATTACTTAAAGAGAACCCGAGGCGGGGTTCTAAGAATGTAATCCACATACAGAGGCTGGGTCTGCCTATAGAGCCCAGCCTCTGTTGCTATTTCAATCCCCTCTAAGCCCCCCTGCGCTCTGTAATCAGCCATAAATAACAGCCGTGCTGCTGACACACAGCGTGTCAGAGCGGGCTGTGTTTACATCTGTCCTGTCAGTCTGCTGCTCCCCCCGCCTCCTGCAGAGCTCCGGTCCGGGGACCGGAGCTCTACAGGAGGCGGGGGGGGGAGTGGCAGAGTGACATTACTGATGTAAACACAGCCCGCACAGCGCGGCTATGATTTATGTAAGATTACAGAGCACAGGGGGGACTTAGGGGGGTTTGAAATAGCAACAGAGGCTGGGCTCTATAGGCAGATCCAGCTTCTGTATGTGGATTACATTGTGAGAACTCTCCCTCACATTCTCTTCAAGGATTTTATTGTCTAAAAGCGGTTCAATTTTTTTTCACAAGCTGTTAAATCCTAAAAATCATAGCACTAGATAAATCGGGAGGCTGACCTGCACATTACACACTTCTCATGGATCCACCTCGGGGTTACTGCTCTGAGCTGTGGATTTCCGTCCCAAGCCTGACTCGGGTTTACCGCTAGGGAGATTAAAGGACCACTATCGCGAAAAAAGTAAGCAGTTAAACTCTGACAATCTCCCCATGGTGGATTCTCAGGGTTTTCTTTGTTTTCAAAAGCATTTTCTGAATGGCAGTTGCTAAGTCTAACTGCCAAAATAGTGTGCAAGTGAGTAGGGAGGCTGGCTGGCATCTTACTGTTTTGGCAGTTACGCTGCCGTTCAGCAAATAAAACCCTGTGAATCCCCCATAAGGAGATAGACTAGTCCAAAATCTGTTGCTTCTGTCAGATTGTAACTTCTTACTTTTTTCAATGTAGTGGTCCTTTAAACTATACAAAACAAGGTTGCCGTGTCTGTATCTTAAAATAAGGTAAAAACATAATGCAGATAAAATTCATTAGTCATCAGGGACCCATTTTAAGAAATTTTACATGCATTTAAGACAAATGTACATTTGTTTTACAAAAATATCTCTCATTAGCCGGGTGAGCTAATGGGGGACCTGAAGAGAACAAACTAACTGGGCATGTCTGCAATTAACTGGTAAGTCAGTGTAAAGGTGGCCATACATGGTACAATTTTTTCATCCAATCTTACCAATTCTATGTAGTATAAGGTAACTGCCTAAATTATCCTTTCAGTATATTTATTTAATGTACCCTTATACTACATAGAAATGGTAAGATTGTATGAAAATATTGTACCATGTATGGCCACAATAAGGGAGATTGTGGTGGTCTGCAAGTGTGCATGTTTTGAATCATCTGCCATGTATGGAGAAGCATAGCTGCCTGTAGATTGCACTTATGAGTTACATCAATTTGTCCAGGAAAGTTCCTTGAAGTAGAAGTACAAATATATGAGTACACGAAGACTTTAAAGACCACTTAAAACAAATATCAAATAAAAAGTTCACATCTGTTTATTTACGTTTTCTTGTTTCAGAACACACTGCACAAAATGTCATGCTGTCTTAATTAGCTGCCTGGGCTTGTTATAGTCATAACATTATACATTGAAATTGTGATTGTCAGCTAAACATGGAAAGCAAATTAAAGTGAACCTGCTAAAAATGTGTATACTTGTCAAATGGAGTCTCCTGCAATCTATTTTATTTTGTGTAGACTGCAGATTTTTTAATTCCTATTTGAAATGTCAGAACTCACTATGGTGTATAATTGCCAGAATGAACTGGAGGTGCGCTCGGTTGTAATGGTCAGATCTCTGTATCAGGATATCATAGGAGATCCAGTTTTGTGTTTATGCATGGTGTGAGGCAAATGCATTACTGCACTAGGGCTCATTATCATATAGTGTGCTTTCAGGTGTGCTTATGGAAACACGATCGCAGAGACATCAGAGAGTACATAAATTGCATGTTTTTTATTGTTAAAGTGCACCTAAACTGAGGGGTATATGGCAGCTGCCTCATTTATTTCCTTTTAAACAATGTAGATTATGTGGCTGTCCTGCTGAGCCTGTCTCTAATACTCTTGGCCATAGACCCTAAATAAGCCTGCAGATCAGGTGTTTCTGACTGAAGTCTGACTGGATTAGTCACATGCTTGTTTCAGGTGTGTTTCGCACACTACTACAGCCAAAGAGAAGAGCAGGACTGCCAGGCAACTGGTGTTGTTTAATGGAAATAAATATGGCAGTCACCACCATATCTCTCTCTGTTCAGTATGTTGGTTTTGTGATTAGTGCAGGTGATGCTCTTTCAGACTCCTCCAATGCAGTGAGCTATGAGTAGCTACTTACACATGCAGGAGGAGGGGAGTTCCTGGAGTATTACTGGGCATCTTGTACTTCACAAATAGCACTGCAATGTACAGATTTTTTTATGCTTGAAAAATAATGTTGTTTGAGTGAAGCCTTTTAAAATATGCTCAGCAGAAAGGGTCATTTTTAATAACCTTCCATTATAAAATTAATTCTGCACAGTTCTCTTTAATATTCTTGTGCTCTGTAGGAACTGGAAATCTGCATAAAGTAGTAATAGTGCTGGTGCCATGGTATAATAATTTCATCCACAGCACGTGATCCTTATAAATATATAGAAAGCAAGTTAGATTGATACAGATAGAGTATAAGCACAAATAACACGCTACATAATACCAAATTAGAAATGAATAATAAACTGCCAGACCTGATCCAAATATGTGTAATATAGAAAACTGGCTCTAAAAATATGACAAATCTGGTTTTTATACTCCAGGGTTCAGCATTGTGCATGTATAAAGCACTCTGCTAGCGACTCTAATAAAGAATGACACCAGTACCAAAACGCTAAATGTTTAAATAACAACAATTGCTGAAATGTAAATCCATGTTCCTCCACACTCTAAAAACTGCAATCTCTGGGGTCTTTCAGTGTCAAAACCTTTTTACACAGACATTCCTGACGGTATTGTGCACTAAACAATAACACGCTGATAGCCTAAGTTGGCCAGGCCTTGAAAATCAGCAAAAACACTTGGAGCATAAACGGCTGAATACATTAGACACTATAGTTCTAGGCAGAGAGCAGATTTGGGAACTAAACCAAGAGGCTAGAGAAACATGAATTGAAAAGGGCTGTCAGATCACATCAACAGGGTTGGCAGCAACAAGCAGGTTGGAGAGAGCTTTGACAAGGCAATACTTTAACCAATCTGGTATAAAGGAAGTGTTTCTCTAGGTACTTTGTATGAATGTTTAACACATATTCCTCCTGCTTATTAATTTACACTCACATCATACTGTTCATCATAACAGTAATCATTCAACAGTAAATAATGTAAATCTGCCTTTACACATTTAAAATATACACATTCAGACAATTTATAAAAATTGCAGTATTTACCTTATTTCATACTTCCCTAGCACCAGTAGTAGTGTAACTCTTTACACAGCATGGAATAACTATTTTCCTGACCATGAATCTTTTCTGCATAAGTCACCTGACAAACACAAGCTCATTCAAAACTTTAGGGCTTTTTCACACTAGATACATTTTTAAAAATGTACTTTTGTTTCATTTTGACTAAAGTCGGTTTAGCACTGCCTCATATTGCTCACTACCACCACTGCATACTTTTGTAGGTACCGTATTTTGTAAATCATAAGACGCACTTTTTCTCCCCCAAACATGGGGGGGGGGGGGGAGTCTCTAAATCATAGTCCAAATACTAGCCAGGTAGGAATGCCCCCGTGTTACCCGGTGCCTCCCCAGCAATGATATTACCTGATATGTGATCCTCCCATCCCCGTGTCCCCGGGGAAAATAACCTCTTAGGGACCCCCTGTTTGCAGTGTTATCTTCTGTTCCCCTCTATCTCCTGTACCCATGTGTCTGGTGGGCTCTGTGCACACTGTGGCTTACCAAAAAAATGTCAGTACAGAGCAGAGATGTGAAGCAGTCAGCCACCGGGTGGTCCAAGCTTGCAGCTGATGCTCTCTCTCCCTTCACTTCCGCATTGGTGACGTATACAGAAGAGAAGGGAGACACAGATGCGGAGACTGTGATTCTGGGCATTCCTAAACAGGCTATTTTAATTCACCTATTTAGAAGTGCCCAGAACCACGGTCAGTCATAGAGTTTGTATTAATGGTAGCCTGTTGGAGTGCCAATGACCATTCATGAACTTGCATGCATTTGATGCAGTTTGTTTGTTCACATCATTTTGTATGCACATCATTTTGTATGCATGTATTTTGCACTAAGTGTTAACATTGTGATGGGTGGGGCAGGTGCTCAGCCCGGGTGGGGCAGGACATCCTAGCCTATAACTACACAAACGTTGTCTTGTGTCACTGTTATACACCTGATGAAGGACCTGCGTGTCCGTAACATATAGTGCAACAGTACAACAGTATATACAGTATATACAGCAACAGTTTGCAGCCAGTGGTGTGCTGCATCTTTCTTCGATTTGGCAGTATTTTTTCCCCGTTTTTTGTCCTAGGTGCATCTTATGGTCTGGAGTATCTTATGGTTTGAAAAATATGGTAGTCAGAATGCAGGCTACTCTCCTCCCAAATGTCTGTATATGCCAAACTTGGATCAAGGTCCACTGCCTAGAAACAGCATCCACTCAAGCTTCTATTTTTGGTTGCAAATTTGCACTAAAATATGGAGGACAAAAAATTCAGGTAAACAATGTTTTAATGGATACTAAGAAGGAAAATGCACGTCCCAAACTTACTAGTAACCTCTGAGATTTAAAACATGATATAAAAACTACAAGCATACTTTCCACTTTCCAAGTGATTATCAGTAATTAAATGAACATGTTTAAAGGAAAACTGAGGTGAGAGGGATATGGAGGCTGACGTGTTTATTTCCTTTTAAATAATGCACATTGCCTGGCTCTCCTGCCGATTCTCTTCCTCTAATACTTTAAGCAATAGACCCTGAGCAAGCATGCAGATCAGAGGTCTATGGCAAATCTGACGAGGTTATCTGCATGCTTATTCCAGGTCTGATATTTAGACCCTATTGACTAGAAAGACCAGCAGGACTGCCAGGCAACTGGTATTGTTTAAAAGGAAACAAATATGGCAGCTACCATAGGTCTCACTCCTCAGGTTCCTTTTAATTTACACAATACATTTTCAATACAAGTTTTTTTCAAGGTAAGCATGGCCCAAGTTGTGTCTCACTCTGTGGAAGAGGTAATAAATCCCAGAATGCCAAACTCCCATCCCAGATTGCCAGAGGGAGTTGGTCATTCTGCAGAAGATGAAAATCCAGACTATGGTTGCACATCTATGGGCTCTGCTATGTAAAATAACATTTAAGATTTTTTATGGTATTGCACTAGCGTTTATATAAGTTCAGAGGTGTAGGGAAAGCACATTTAACAATTAAAAAAAAGCAATCCTAGAGATAATGATGACGTTCAAAAAGAACATAATCCTTCACTATAGAGTAAAACTTTTCCTTCTTACAAAAAAAAAAAAATCATTCACATATTTCTATTGTGAATTATGAAAAAAAAATGAATGTATGGTGCCCTCTAAATCAAAGTATATGCCCCAAAACCAGACAAGCATCAAGAACTGTAAGTTTATATGACAAACAGACCCTAAATACAGAGCTGTTTTGGAAACTTAAACCTAAGCTTTTTCAGTCTTGCATGCCCTTGCCATAGCGAGATATAGACACTATGATTTCTGTGAAGTAGGTCTTGAGTGGAGTGCAATGAGCCAATATAATTAATCAGAGTATAGTGAAAGACTGGAACGAACAAGCCGCATTCACTGACATGCTGTGCGATACAGAATCACCTTCTGTTGAAGCGCATTGAATTATAAATAGAGTACAGCATGTTACTGAGAGATGTTAGATAGATTGTTCTTATGCTCACTGATGTTCAAGTTCAACATACCTCTCATAATTGTAATTGTCATCTGCACACAAAAAGAGCTCTACAGGCCATTCAAAGGCAAGCATCATCCTCTCTATGAATAAAGGATATTTACTCCCTGACCCATCTTTATTTAAATGGAAAGATTTCACATTGTGACTAGGTGCAGTCATTTTCAAAGGAATGCAGGGACTATAGAACCTTATCACCTAAACAAACATTTAAATGTACTGTTTTGAGCAGCCTGGAAGTAAAGCACTTCTTGTCCAAAGAATTACTGTAACCAAGACAAACAAAAGGTACCACTTCTCCATTTACAGGGACTAACAAGCACGGCCTGCACTCCATTACAGCGTGCAGATTTAAACTTTTGCGTACTAGGTGCTATTATTCAGTGTAGTTTGGAATGCCAGAGGATGCCGTGAAAGAGTATTGCATGTAAAAAAAACAGATAGATATGGAATATTGTCAGACTTACCAGGGCTGGTTCAGATTGGCATTTGAAGCCTATCTGAAGCAGTCACCCGATATCTTGGGGAAAGGCTTTTCTGATAGTGAGCAGAAAAGCATATGGCAAACTCGGTGGCATTCGTTAAATGTGGTGTGTTTTGACCCCTGTAGGGGGACACAGAAGCACATCGTTTAGCTGATCCTGCAAGATACACGTAGCATCCAGGATGAAATGAGACAATGGGTAATGACAGGATTGAGTGTGGCATTTGTGGGAACAATGGTAAATGATCATATCGCGGCTGTCCACTCACTTGAATGGACAGCACTTAAATCACGAGTGTCGCAGCTGCATTTACCATCTTGTAGACATCTGTCTGAACCAGCCTTGAGGCCCTTTTTCAGACAGGCAGCTGAAGGCAGTTAATTCACTGCCTGTCAGCTGCTCTCATGCACTGGCTGGGCACTTGTTAGTGCTCAATCTTGACAGTCAATAGGCACCCCCCCCCCCATAAAGTCACATCTGTGTAGCTATGGAGTAACATTACCTTGGTTTTCAGCTGTGGAGCAACACCACCGCGTGTCAAGCATGGACATACGTGATGTTACAAGCACTTATACCTTAATGGTGGTCTTCTATGGCAGACAGGATACTGAACTGCTTGAAAATTGTCCATATGAAAGAGATTTAACTTTTGTTGTACTACATCTGCATCCACAATCCTAATACAAAATTAACAACTGCATTGGATTTTATGCTAGGTAGGTACACATGCTAGATTAAACTTAGCCAAAGCAAATATTAAGGACCGCCTCAGCCAAGAATCTAGCATCTGTGCAGAAGCTCCCTAACAACGCATAAAGACTTGGCACACCAGATCTTTAATGACAAACAAGATCTGACTGACTCCTTAGCACATTGTTCTCCTCTTCACCCCACCCATCAGAGGCCACTCTGTGGTGTGCCGCACATCATCCTTGCTCCATTCTCCAAGGTAATAGACACGTTACTAGACTATAGGTTAGCGATACCTCTATTTAGCACCCGGTCCTGAAATGTTGCCTGAGGAATCGAAATGTTACCTGCTAGCAGCAGTACTGGCGGGTGTGTGCAACCCTAGTAAACACCTTCACTTTTGATTGGCCAATCACTGACCAATTTTACCACCTCCATGTAGGCTTACATGAGAGAGCTTACCTACACAATCTGCTCATAGCATTTAAAATCTTTTACCCCTCATACTACATAGAGGTGGTAAAATTGACTAATCATTGGCCATTCAGAACTGAAGTTGTGAACATGACTTTAGACAATTAAGTGGATCACGTGTGCTACAATAAAAATCACAGACCATGTATTTGGTCTCTCAGTACTGAAAATCTCACCAGGATTGTACTTGTTGTGGCCAACAAGGAACTTAACTTGAAAAACCTAAAGGTTATATAATTATGCCCTCCTGAGTTTTCTCCTAGGTGAAATTTTCATACCTTATCAATAAAATACCTTTCAAACCCCCAGCAAGCAAGAATACTGTTATTTTCATCAACCTTTTGGTAGTTTTGCAACATTAAAGTGATGAAAAAAGAAAGGTGGGTCAGTGTGTCTAGCTATAGATAATATATATTAAACCGGTTCATGCTTGGCTAGAAAGCAAGGCACATATGCAGAACTCCTTGTTTAGGGCAGTACAATTAGTCCAAGCAGTTCTACCTTGCAGACTGAATGGATTCTGCTTCTGTAAGTATAGGGTTTGTGAAGGTAACTATACAAGGAATCAAGCAACATTGGGAAAAAACAAAATCGGCATATTTTTTATAGTGGGCCTATAGCTATCCAAATGAAAAAAACTGCAAAGTACAGCCTTGCATTCTTAAAGAGGAACTGTAACGACAAAACGGCCCCTGGGGGGTACTCACCTCGGGTGGGGGAAGCCTCAGGATCCTAATGAGGCTTCCCACGCCGTCCTGCGTCCCTCGGGGGTCTCGCTGTAGCCCTCCGTACAGCAGTGACGCAATATTTACCTTCCTGGCTCCTGCGCAGGCGCTCTGATGCCTCTCGGCGCCGAAGTAGGCGGAAATACCCGATCACAGTCGGGTCTGCTCTACTGCGCAGGCGCAAGTTTCCGGCGCCTGCGCAGTAGAGCGGACCCGACGGAGATCGGGTATTTCCGTCTATTTCCGTGCAGAAAGTCGCCACAGCGCCCCCGCTGGAGCCAGCAAAGGTAAATATTGAACTGACAGTCGGCACAGTCGCCGGCTGTTCGGAGGGCTGCGGCGAGACCCCCGTGGGACAGAGGACGGCGTGGGAAGCCTCATTAGGATCCGGAGGCTTCCCCCACCCGAGGTGAGTACCCCCCAGGGGATCTTTTTAATGTTACAGAGTCTCTTTAAGGTACAAATGACCACTTTCATGCATGCATAAACACCTGTATTGCATCATTGGAGGACAGAGTGCAGAGCCAACTCACCTAGACCAAAACATTCTGAAACAGCAAAAGAGAGACGAGCAAATGACTCAGTAAAATTAGAATCTATAGTTGTGTTGTAAACCAGCAGTTTCAGACAAAGGTATAAAGTCACTAATTAGGGTATAAAGAAATGGTGTTCATGGCTCCGTCCACTGTCCTAAGCTCAAGCATTTATGGGTGTTGCTTTATGGATAGTGATAGCCAGCACAGCCCTTTTTTGTTTTATGAAGGCAATACAGTACATTGGGGAATACTGAAACTTCCTACAGCCAATACATTTTGAAGGACAAAATAACTGAGAAGGGTATAAATCACAAACGTTATTGTTATTCAGTGCCTAGTCCAATAATGTTGCATGGAGTTTTCCAGCAAGAGAGCCATTATGAGCTATGCCATCCAAAACACTCCGATAGTTTTTTTAAGTATAATAATATGTTGTCAGCTTTGGCCATGAGCCTTTTAATGCTGCCGCTACACTTTAGTAACTGTATAAGAAAATCATGCTGCTGTCACACAAATTTATTCCCTGCTCACACAGCAAATGCTGAGATCTTGGCAGGAGTATGCCATCAACGTATATTCATATTTAAGACCACTTGATAGATTTGCATATTATCTCTTTCGCATATAATCTTTGTGTTTTTGTTTCCGAACAGTAAAGCGGCTCTCGTTTAGAAGCATACTTAATTTTTATTCTCTTGTAGTGATGTATCTATCTGTCTCATTGCCTACAGTTAATGGCTACATTTATTTAACAGCATGTTCTCATTCTAAAAGTAAAATCAATAAAGACATGATAAGAGAACAATAAGAAGATTGCAGACGAGATTTATCACAAAATTACACAGAATTAAATCTACCCTAATGCTGTCTGAAATGCTGTCAATATTCAGCGACTTTCTTTTGAACAGCAAAAGTCCTCTGGAAAATAAGATGCTGAGAAACAGATAAACATTGAAAAGGCAATTGAACTAACAAAGTGAAGGAAAAGGAAAGTGCTTGCGTTTCCCATAAACCCGCCAGAGTGTAAAAATCATTTTGTTCCTGTGAGTTAAAGTATATTTCCACTTTCTTTAAAGGGACTCCGAGCAGTGCAGAAACTATGGAAAGATGCATATCATTTTAAAGCTCTCTTTTTCCTCTTTCCAATGAGATATAAACCGCTGCCCTACGCCTTTTAGTTTTCGCTATTTCCGCGATTGAAATTGCCGCGGCCGTGATTTCAATCGCGAAAATAAAGAAAACTAAAAGGCGTAGGGAAACAATTTAGGTGTCGCCAGAAAGAGGAGAAAGAGAGCTTTAAAATGATATCCATCTTTCCATAGTTACAATGTATTACACAGGCCGACTTTTTCTGCTGAATGGAGCTGCTGACACTGGGGAAAGTGTCGTCCTGTGTATTACAAGTAACTATGGAAAGATGGATATCATTTTAAAGCTCTCTTTCTCCTCTTTCTGGTGACACCTAAATCGTCACTCTACGCCTTTTCGTTTTCTTTATTTTCGCGATTGAAATCGCGGCTGCGGCAATTTCAATCGCGAAAATAGCGAAAACTAAAAGGTGTAGGGCGGCGGTTTATATATCATTGGAAAGAGGAGAAAGAGAGCTTTAAAATGATATGCATCTTTCCATAGTTTCTGCACTGCTCGGAGTCCCTTTAAGAACAATCCTTATCAGATCTTTTCTATTCAGTTTAAGGACTTTAACAATCTGCACTTACGTTCTTATAATTACTCAAGCTTTTGCCCCTTTCTTTCATTTAAACCTCTCCCTATGCTTCATAGTGAGTAACTGGGGGGGCTGCATCAGCTGTTACTGAGGTGGGAGTGCTAACTCCCAAATTATAAATACACATTTCATATTTGTTGTACACGTGGGATCTGTACTCCCTTTGCAAAGAATATTATTCTTATTTAGTATTTATATAGTGCTGACATCTTCTGAAACACTTTACATACTCTCAGTTTTATCCCTAGTACAGTAGTATAGTTAAATGTCCATTGTAGTCCAAGGCTAATTTTAGGGGAAAGCCAATTAACTTATCTGTATGTTTTTGGGATGGGATGTGGGTGGTAACCCTAATGCCTGGAGGATTTATCTTTATGAATTTGTTTAGGCTTTGTTATCATACAAATGATCCTCCTTCCCCCATACAAACATACACTTACACCTTTTTACTCCCATGGGGATCTTAGCATGGATATATTTTGAAGGGACCCACTATAGCCAACCTCAACCCATAATATGTATTACTACCATTCTCCCTCTAAAGACAAATGCTAGCACCAGCCAACCTCCCCATATGGACAAGTGTGGCGTTCATACTACTATCCGAAAATGTAACCGAAATTCATCTTAAAAGGAAACCTGGAATACATTAGGGGAATAGTATTTGAAACAACATTAACATTCTTCACTATGGCAAAAGGTGTAAGCTGTAAAAAGTGCACTGGACTCAATTTATCTGCATTTTTATAACTTTCCCCCACATAGTCTTGTATTTACAAGAGGCTTGCCTCTAAATGGAACTTAAAATTGATATCACACGATCTGTTTCAATTGAGAGTGCTTAATAAATGGTGCTGTTGTGAAGAATGAAGAAATTATTGACCACAAAAGCAAAGCTGATAGACATATGGCCATTCTTATGGAAGGTCAGATCAGAAGATGTGATTTACACACATACAGAGCTTCTCAAAAGAAACAGGCATGACAATGTGCATGTTATTTTATTTCTAGAGTTATGTCTTGTGTATATAGTTCTAATATGAAACACTTGTGGGAGCTTTCCCTTAGATGATCTCAAAACAATGCTTATTTGCTGCAGGGAAAGAGCGAAAATCTTAATAAAAGATGTGTTCAGTAAAAATGTTAGTTCATACGGGATGGCACAATCAAATTAAAGCCGTGTATTAAAGTCTGTTCAGTTTATATTACCGGTGTAGTTGAAAAGAGCATCTTTATCACGTAGATTGAATCGTCATTTATCCACAAATTGATACACACTGAACTCTCCTGTCTCTGATGGAAATTCAAAACGACAGTTCATTTATCTGGAGACCAAATTGCAGGTGAGAAATGCTAAGCTGTGCTACAGGTTTATAAAGCCCTGTTCTATCACACATGCTATATCGTTTACTATACATACTATTCACTCACGCATTTCTTCTTTTAGTAGCAGCTGCCAGTTATGGGAACATTGTGGACAAGTCTTGTAGATGACTGCTTATCATATGCTACCCTATCAGATGGAGCTCTCTCCCCTTCCCTTTCAATGGGCCCAATGTAATTACAATAATCCCCAGTATTAAGGGCTGGTGATGGTTTGCCTCACATATGATACAATTAACAAAATAGTGCCAGGAATGTTACCTCATTCCACCATGCGAGAATGAACTTGCTTCAACAATTATTTATTTTTTTTATTAACCGAACAAACAATATTTTCACCCATATATATGGGTGGTGTCAAATGTGGGTAGAACATCACACATGAGGTCAGATGAGCAATGCACTCATAAACCATGGTAAGTGATTTTCCTGATTTATATACTGTACTTGTTCTGATCATTGACTGAGTAAGTGTAGAGGTGCAAGATAAGCAGAAAGCAAACATTTCAAAGTGCCACATGTTAAAATGGGAGTGAGAGGTACCCGATTGTAGAATATTTATAAAGTTACCAATATTCTACTATTGCTTACCCTAACCTAACTCTCATATTACCCCTCCCTTATCTACGCCTAACACTACCCCCCCCCCCCCCCCCCACTAATGAATAACACTAACCCCTGCAACCTACACCTAAAACTAACCTTCCGCCATAGCTATCACCATTATCTATCACTGCTATCCTCTGTCTCCCTGCCACTAACTCTGGCATCAACTACCGATGCTACATGGAGCTTGGCCGTGTGTATGTGTTTCCTTTTCACCTTTCACAGGACTGCGTAAGGAATTTTAATGAACTCTTGAACTTTTGCTTATGGTAGAGTACAGACACCACTATAAAAGCCAGCCTACACCATCACCTAATTTCCTGTGTTCAGCTTCATTTTTACAAAAGAAGTGGTGAGATTTTATTCACTACTCTGTTAGTAAATATTGTGGGTGGCAGGCAGTACATTTTGTAAATTAAAAGTGTTGAGGCCTGCAAAGTCTATCAGACAAGCAAAATAATGTGAAAGCCTCCCATTTAAATGCTATAATTTTGCTAAAAAGGATGTTCCATTTTATGTTACGTATGGGGCTCAAGTCAGAGGTTTACTGAAGACTTGGACAAAGCCAAAGCTTATGGGTATTTTTATCAGTTCAGTATCACTGTAAAAGAGTAATCCTTTATTGCAACAAGTCAGACTCCAGTTGTTATTGTAAGGCAGATGTATGAGAGTGCAGGGCCTGTAAATGGCCAACCTTAGAATTTATAAGCAGTGAAATAAGAGGTGACTGGTATTCTGAAACAAAAATAAACGTATGATATAATGAATTAAATGGGTAGTACGGATAAGGAATAAAACCATTAGTAGTAAAGAAAAGAGTCTCATTTTTATTTTCAGTTAAACAGCTTTTTTTATAACGTTGTATCATTCTGTCACAGTTGCAATTTTAAAACCACACCCTCTCTTTTAAACTATAAAGCAAAGCAGAAATAATGACCCTTTGAACTTTTCTGCAGTAAAACCATATCTCAAGTTGTCTCTCACTGTTTCACAAGACTCACAAGTCTGTATTTGACCCAGTAGGTTGAAGAGCTCAGAGAAGCTTTTCTGCATATGTTTTTGACTATTTTCTCTGCTACTAATGTTATTTTTCTTAGCTGTACTACACATATAATTCATTATATTATAAATTTATTTTCACTTTTGCTTTAAATGCCTTAAAATGTGTCTCTAATAAATAAAACAATATACCTGAATTACTGATTTCAGCTGTTTAACTGTACAAGCGTAACACTATCATTTTTAGTTCTTCAGTAACAAATGATGCTTTGATAAACCTTATTTGTCTATAATCAGCAAGTGTTTGCGTACTGGTTACAATCTATACATGGATGATGTGGACTTCAGAGATATAAGAGAGAAATGGGTAAAGAGGCGGTGCACACTGAAAGCAGTGGGATCATTATAGATATAGAGTAAAAAACTCACATTATAAATATTGAGGTTGGCCATTAGAGTTGGGCCGAACCTCCGATTTTAGGTTCGCGAACCTGGTTTCGCGAACTTCCGCGGAAGGTTCGGTTCGCGTTAAAGTTCGCGAACCGCAATAGACTTCAATGGGGATGCGAACTTTGAAAAAAAAATAATTATGCTGGCCACAAAAGTGATGGAAAAGATGTTTCAAGGGGTCTAACACCTGGAGGGGGGCATGGCAGAGTGGGATACATGCCAAAAGTCCCGGGGAAAAATCTGGATTTGACGCAAAGCAGCGTTTTAAGGGCAGAAATCACATTGAATGCTAAATGACAGGCCTAAAGTGCTTTCAAACATCTTGCATGTGTATACATCAATCAGGTAGTGTAATTAAGGTACTGCTTCACACTGACACACCAAACTCACCGTGTAACACACCGCAAACAGCTGTTTGTGTAGTGACGGCCGTGCTGGACTGGTGCGCACCATGGCGAGAGTGCAGGTTTTGGTGGCTTTACAGCCCATATGGTCGCCTGGCTGATGTAGCTGAATGATGTAGCTGAATGACAGAACAGTGACTGTCCAGCTGATCAAATTTGGTCTGACCACAATGAGGCAACGACCTTATTATCGTGGGTGTGCCCCCCGAGACACTCATCTAGGCGCCGGTCATTGCTTTATTGTGATACGCAAGCCCCTTCACCACGGCAAGGTAATGATCACGAAGGGGAATGGGGAATGTAAACAGAACAGGTATACAGTGGCGGGTTCACTAAACAGAACAGGTATACAGTGGCGGGTTCACAGAACAGGTATGCAGTGGCAGGTTCACTGAACACAACAGGTATGCAGTGGCGGGTTCGCTGAACAGGTATACAGTGGTGGGTCCACTGAACAGAACAGGTATGCAGTGGCGGGTTCACTAAACAGAACAGGTATACAGTGGCGGGTTCACAGAACAGGTATGCAGTGGCAGGTTCACTGAACACAACAGGTATGCAGTGGCGGGTTCACTGAACAGGTATACAGTGGCGGGTCCACTGAACAGAACAGGTATGCAGTGGCGGGTTCACTGAACAGGTATACAGTGGCGGGTCCACTGAACAGAACAGGTATGCAGTGGCGGGTTCACTGAACAGGTATACAGTGGCGGGTCCACTGAACAGAACAGGTATGCAGTGGCGGGTTCACTGAACAGGTATACAGTGGCGGGTCCACTGAACAGAACAGGTATGCAGTGGCAGGTTCACTGAACAGGTATGCAGTGGTGGGTTCACAGAACAGGTATGCAGTGGTGGGTTCACTGAACAGGTATGCAGTGGTGGGTTCAATGAACAGGTATACAGTGGCGGGTCCACTGAACAGAACAGGTATGCAGTGGCAGGTTCACTGAACAGGTATGCAGTGGTGGGTTCACAGCACAGGTATGCAGTGGTGGGTTCACAGAACAGGTATGCAGTGGTGGGTTCACAGCACAGGTATGCAGTGGTGGGTTCAATGAACAGGTATACAGTGGCGGGTCCACTGAACAGAACAGGTATGCAGTGGCAGGTTCACTGAACAGGTATGCAGTGGTGGGTTCACAGCACAGGTATGCAGTGGTGGGTTCACTGAACAGGTATGCAGTGGTGGGTTCACAGCACAGGTATGCAGTGGTGGGTTCACATAGTGATGGGCGAACACCTGGATGTTCGGGTTCGGGAAAGTTCGCCGAACATGGCCGAGATGTTCGGCATGTTCGGGCCGAACCCCGAACTTTCCGAACATCCAGCTTTTGGGGGCCATATGGGGTCGCAGGCATAAGGGGGGAGCATGCCCCGATCGCGGGGGGGGTCGGAAATTCCCCCCACCCCCTCCGCTAGCGCTCCCCCCTCTGCCCGCTTCCCCATTCAAAAGTTTAAGCAAAGTACCTGTAGTGGATGGCCTGGCAGTGGGCGGCACTGTGGAGTGAAGAGGAGGAGTCCGGAGAGTGACGAGTTGAGGGAGGCCGGGCAGCGGGCGTGAGGTCAGAGAAAGGGCGGAAGTACCACAAGGGTACTTCTGCTGAACCGCCCGCTGCCCGGCCTCCCTCAACTCGTCACTCTCCGGACTCCTCCTCCTCACTCCACAGTGCCGCCCACTGCCAGGCCATCCACTACAGGTACTTTGCTTAAACTTTTGAATGGGGAAGCGGGCAGAGGGGGGAGCGCTAGCGGAGGGGGTGGGGGGAATTTCCGACCCCCCCCGCGATCGGGACATGCTCCCCCCTTATGCCTGCGACCCCATAGGGGGGCAGTATTCGGCCGAACAGGGCCCTGTTCGGCCGAACAGGGGCCCTGTTCGGCCCTGTTCGGCGGCCATTAGAAGTTCGGGGCGAACCCGAACTTAAAAGGCCGAACACCATCAGGTGTTCGGCCGAACGCGAACATCACCCGAACAGGGTGATGTTCTGCAGAACCCGAACAGTGGCGAACACTGTTCGCCCAACACTAGGTTCACAGCACAGGTATGCAGTGGTGGGTTCACAGCACAGGTATGCAGTGGTGGGTTCACAGCACAGGTATGCAGTGGTGGGTTCACAGCACAGGTATGCAGTGGTGGGTTCACAGCACAGGTATGCAGCCAGACAGGAACAAGTTAGGCCTAACTAATCTTTCCCTGAGAGACAGTCTGCAGCAGCTCGCCCTACTCTCACTAACGCAGGCAGCACACGAGTGACCGTAATGGCCGCCGCTGCCTGCCTTATATAAGGGGGGGTGGGGCTCCAGGGGCTAGTGTAGCCTAATTGGCTACACTGGGCCTGCTGACTGTGATGTAGAGGGTCAAAGTTGACCCTCCATGTGCATTATGGGGCGAACCGAACTTCCGCAAAGGTTCGCCTGCGGGACGCGAACGCGAACCACCGAAGTTCGCGTGGAACCGTTCGCAGGCGAACCGTTCGGCCCAACTCTATTGGCCATAAGGATGCAGCGGTGCTAATTATTAGCTAAGCTTTTTATGCAGCAATTATTCCTTACAAAAAAAGATTACACACACACACACACACACACACACACACACACACACACACACACACACACACACACACACACACACACACACACACACACACACACACACACACACACACACACACACACACACACACACACACACACACACACACACACACACACACACACACACTATATTGATATATATACACACATACCTGTATATATTAATATTACAGTTGTGCATACACAAGCTTCTCCATTGCTAGGAAGCACGTTGTATCACTGCATAAACCAGTGTAATATCCACAGCTCACCATAATACATTAGTTGGTGAAACACACAAATCTTTAGAAAGCAGAAGGCTGGGATGTCATTGAAACTGCATGTAGCCAAGACGGGAGCGCATTTTACTGTACAGCTAAATATTAAGTAGCTGTCACTGGAAGTAATTTCACATAAAGCAGTGGGATGCCAGAACATCATTACTGGAGCATTTAGATGTCACTGACATAATTTTGATTTCTGAGTCTAATTTTGCTTGCTGGAAATGTGTTTGTAGGTTTAACTAAGGATGTTTGGCTAGTGTGTACGCACCAGAATTTAGGAGTCCTACCTTTGTGATTGCCATATAAATACACAAACTGACACCATATTTAAATACTGCAGAACTCCGAACATTGCCTTGACTCACTCTCTGTATTCGCTCTTATAACTTCCTTTGTTTTATTCCAAATTCTATATTATAAAATTTCTGTTGGCTGGAATTAGTAATCCAAGAAAGGAGTACATGGTGCCTCGGTGCCAGTAGAGATGTTGCGAACGGTTCGCCTGCGAACGGTTCCAGGCGAACTATGGGGGTTTACGTTCGCCTGCATCAGGCGAACTTTTGCGGAAGTTCGATTCGCCCCATAATGCTCTATTGAGCAAAACTTTGACCCTCCATATCACTGTCAGCAGACATGTTATTGTCAAACACACTTCTCTCACTGCTGGAGACCCACCCACCCTCCCTCCTCCAAGCAAGGTCCTTTATACCATTTGACTCAGTTGTCTGCCTACACTAATTAGTTATGGGACAGCTGCTACACACTCTGCTAGGGAGATTTTAATTAGCCTCTTGTGGGCTCCCTCCTCCCACCTCCTTCCTACCCTTCTACCCTCCCTCCTACCGGAGGGAGGAGGGTCTCTTCTGCCAGGGAATTATACTATTTTAAAAACAAGTATACATCATACCATAGCTGGGAATCGAACTCTCACTGTGTGGTGGCCAAGCCACCGTAACCACTGTACCACTACAGTAGTAAGTGAAGCTGGCCTAAAATTTACGATTTATGCTCAATACAATAGAAACAGGTTGCTTACAGGGAACCTTAACTGAGAGTGATATGGATGTTTCCTGTAAACAATACCAGTTGCCTGGCAGTCCAGCTGATCTTTGTGACTGCAATAGTGGTTGAATCACACCCTGAAACAAGCATGCAGCTAATCCAGTCTGACTTCAGTCAGAGCACCTGATCTGCATGCTTGTTCAGGGGCTGTGGCTAAAAGTATTAGAGACACAGGATCAGCAGGCGATCCAGGCAACTGGTATTATTTTAAAAGGAAAAATCCATATCCTTCTCCGTTTAGGTTCCCTTTAAGGATTTGTAGCATAAAAGCCAACTCACATTGGCTGGGATTTGAACCTGGGTCTCACTGTGTGGTGGGCATGCACCCTAACCACTGTACCTACTGAAGCTGGCCTAAAAATTACCATTTATGCTCAATGCAAGAGAAAAAGTAGACAAGACAAATAACATTTATATCACACTTTTCTCCTGGCGAACTCAAAGCACCAGAGTTGCAGCCACTAGGGCATGCTCTATAGTCAGGGCACAGGTGGTCTGCGGGGGACCATTAGAAGCCCCGGGTAACTTCAACTAATTTTCCCCCGACCCCCCTACAGTATCCCTTTAAGTGTAACTGGATCAATGACTAATACACAATCTACAGTAAATTTTATTTAAATGTGAAGTTTATACAACACCTGCTCAAAGGTCAAAAACTCGTATAAATTATTTCCTTTTCATTGTTACAACAAGCAAATAAAACCAATTAGCTGTTTTTTGCATTATGTTACGACATACAGAGCACAGCAGCCGGGACGAGGAGACACAATACAGCACTGGAGTAGGTAAATATTACACTGCTCCACATACTCTGCTGAAGAGAAATGAGTAGCAGGCCCCCATAGCCCCCCTACTTCCCTTATGGTCATGGAGCTATTGACAACACTACCGAGGGAGTACCGAGGTGAAAATAAACTGCTGAAATAAACAATTGTACCTATCCTCCTACACACAAAAAATAACTTTTTGAGATATCACAAAATTATTTTATGTTGAAATCTACTAATTTTTAAATTTTTCATGATCTCTGCTCAACTATTTCCCCTTTTTATCTATCCCCTGGTCTAAGAAGCTATTCTCTACCGAGGAAAGAGCTTTATGGCTGTAATTCCTTATCAGGGAGGATTAGCTGTAGTCTGACTAGCTGACTGAAGAGAAGCTGTCATTTGCATACCTGAATGATAACTCTTTCAGCCGGCAGAGAAAGAAAAAAAGGAAAACAGCCCAGTTATTTGTATGCTTGGAACTGTACCTATACAAGTCCATCTCATCAGTTTATTTTCACCTTGGTATTCCTTTAACACCAATGCACAAGAAGTGTCTAACGAGTAGCCCTGTGGCTGTGTGTGTTCAGCCTGCTAGTCCAAATATAAGAAAAGCATTGAGTCAAATCTGGCCTTTTAATAAAACGCTTTAATGCAGTCAATTCTGCACATGCTATACATATACTCATAAAATGCAAATGCAGAAATATGATAGCAGTCAGAAGGAATCAACATATATTTCTCAACTTAATTAAATAAATCTTAATCATCCAAAGTGATACATTTTTTTTTCTTTTTTATAGAAATGAATCTCCTATTAGTAATTTGAGTAATGCTAACTGTTTGTCTGTTTCACAGTATTTTTATGTTCTTGTCAAAATAATTACAAGAGACTGATGCAACTGTGCTGTCTGCCTTCGGAAAGCATGTGCTCCAAGTAACACGTTTCCAATAAGCCTTCCGCATAATGCATAGCTCATTTATCACTTTATCAGGCAGCCTGAAAAATAGGATGTCACTAGGAGATAAAAACTCTGACTGGCATGTTAAATTGCCTGGAGAAATTTCAAAATCAATATTCATTTTCATCTCTAGATCATCATAAAATATGTGTCAAAATCAGAAAATATAGACAAATTGGGCTTGCTTTACTGAGGTCCTCCAGGCCAAATAACATCTGTGACCCTGCACATCCACCCTGGATTTGTTAAAAGTTGACTGATATTAGTTTGATGACTTTTCTGCCTTCAAACTGGGTCATATCAAACCATTCTGGGTTAGTCTGTGGCAATGCTTAGTAAATTGAGATTTTACATAATATCTTGCCAAATGCCAAGTCAAGAAACCTATTACCACACTGAAAAGTAAAATTACTGACTAGTGAGGTAAATTACTGACTTGTGCAGTAAATACTTCAATGTGAAAGATTACATCATTTAATATAACAAGTAAAATATTCAGCATTTTAACCACTTGAGGACCACAGGGATACACCTCCCAAGGGACTAGGCAATTTTTTTTTACAATTCAGCACACTGCAGCTTTATCAGCAACTTACCACCCAAATGAATCTTGCCTCCTTTTCTTGCCACCAACAGAGATTTCTGTTGGTGGCATCGGATTGCTGCTGCAATTTTTTTTTTTATTACTGTAATGATTGTGGAATTCTCTCCGTGATCAGCGCACAAGACGTGCGCTGACACTGTGGAAATCCTCCACAAGCGTGTAATTTGAGGGAACCCAGCAAAAGGTGCAATGCACCTGTAGAGGGAAATTCCTGTCGGCAGGTGGAGCTGTGGAGTGCAGAGGAACAGCTCCTCTGCCCTGCCACAGACGCAAGACAGGAATTGCACGAAGGGAAGAAACGCAGGGCAAGATAGCCCTGAAGGAGAGAGAGCAAAGCGACAGAGGGTATGTGTGTTCACCAATCTAGTCGCCAACCCGCGACAATGCACACATAACCATGAAGAACAGGAGGGAAGGCAATTGCCAGAGATGGCGATTGCTAACAGCGACACAAGACTGAATAAGCACAGATGAGGAATGTATGTATGTCCACCAATCTAGCCGCCACCCTGCGACGGCGGACATACAACAAAGGAAACCAAGTGAGAACGCAATCGCAAGAGAAGTGATTGTGAAAGAGAATGAGCACAGGGACAGATTGTATGTGTGTGCACCAAACTAGTCGCCAACCTGCGACGGTGCATACACAACAGCAGATATGAAGTAGGAACGCAATCGCGAGAGAGGCGATTGCCAGAGGTGACACAAGGCTACAGCAAGGCAGAGCACGAGAGTAGCAAAGGCACACCAAATCATACAATGAGAAGATAAGGAAAATAACAAACGCTAGCTAAACGCGAACACCGCACTCATTCGCAACAGTGCACGCGTTTATGCACGGTCTCCGTGTGATAAGCACAACAGAGACAAGCACGCCTAACTAACCACCGACAGACAAACATGAAACAGAGGACGCGAGCGCTTGCTTAACGGTTACCTCATTGAGCCTCCAGCAAGCGTTCGTAGCAGACAAGACAGATACACGAAAACAGGAATAAGAGAGAGAGACGGATCCACAGCACTAGCGCAAGGCGAGTGCGATCCAGGCAAGACGGATTAGAGGAGATAGCTGGTAGAAACCGCTGCTCCAGCTATACTCCAAGAACAAAGATCAGAACGATCTCCTGTCGCCCACCGCTGGGACAGGACAATCGCAACAGACAAACAAAACAGATATGCAATCCTAACTGCACTAGGGAACCTGCCTAGTGCAGTCCCAGGAATTACTCTAGGCTAATCTTCAAACAAAGAGCAAGGCTGACACTCCAAGAGTGTTCCACAGGACTAACCCTTATGACCAGCAAAGGACTCTGGGAAACAAAGCTCTTTATACTGCCAGTCATCAAAGGAGGCAGGTAGGGGATTTGCATAACGAGTGTATGCAAATTCCTCAGCAGCAGAACAGACCAGAAACTTGTAATGGAAAGACAGGTCTCTCTTGCAGAGACCTGCAGCCCACAGACTAGAGGAATGGTCAAACAGCTGTCTGCCAGTGCATCCAGCTGAGCGGATCATTACAATTACATTTATTATTATTTTTTCTATACATTTTGTTGTTTTTTTAAACTTACATGCACAAATGCACAATTGCAGTTTAGTGACACAGACAAATAGAATTTAAATCAAATTTAAATCAAGAATACAAAGCTGTACTCTGAGAGAGAGAGAGAGAGAGAGATGTATGGAAGACAATCAATACTTCTAAAGCCTAGGACATGGGTAAAATGAAAACTCTCTCCAAATTACTGTACAGGAGAAATTGTTTACAACACTGAGTCCTATTGGACATTTCCTTATTCATATAATTAAAACGTTATTATAACATTATTATTCAGTGTAGGATGTACAATTAGTTTAGGCAAAGTATGAAATTGTTTGTGTTCTAAATATGTAACATACTTTCCCAAAAACGTAATATCTACTCATTGCAGGAACTTTTGAAGTAGAATGACACAACTTATTGGATTTAACTTTAAAGCTGTAGGAAGGAAGCTTTTGGAATCAATAGATAGGTCTTTTTCAAACTGTATTCCTGATAGCACGGTGCACTACTCTATATCTACTCATTGTTAAGAGGATCACGTGCCATTTTGGTAAAGGCTTTTAGTGATAATATAGGTTTGAAAATGAAAGGAAAAAGTACGGAAAATAAAAAGCAGAATATTCTTGCTGTTATTTGTTGCAACAGGGAAGGCTCAAATGCCATTTTAAATTGCATTTAATTTTCTGTTTAGCACAAATGTACGTCTATTTTGGAAGTTGTTCTTGTACATACACCTCACGAATCCCTGGCTGCTTTCTGTGGTCTGAGCGGTAGCAGCAGAGGTATAGCATGGTCAGGAACATCTTCAACCCTAAAGAAATCCTTTGGACATTCAGTGAATTGTGACCTTCCATTAAGTTGGCCCACGTCAGGAAAACTGAGAAAGTTATTTGTAGATTGGTTGTTGCATGTCAACATGTCATGATTCTTGTCTGGACACTACCTCAAACAACAAGTTACCATCAGCTTGGTGGAAATGGCTGCTGACATGCTTTGCTGCATCACTGGTGGGATTATTATATACTTTCCCAGTTTACATTTTGGCATTGCATAAGATGCCAAGAAAATATTTCAAATGTTAAGCATTTCTGACTTCCATTTTTGTCATTCTCTACATTTCCTAGGAAATTTATAGAATTACGCATTTCGCACATTTTTTATTTTTTTACTAGTGCTAGAGAAAATATTTATCTAAAAGCATATTGTGATATTTTATTACCTCTAAGGTCAATTTATAAAGCAAGGCTGGGTTCACACAGAGGGAAGAGGGCATGAGAAGCAACTGCAAGGCTGCAGCCAGGAGACTACCAACAATCAACTGTTTCACCAGGAACTTTATAGTGTTTATTGTAAAACCGAAAACATGTTTAGTTTAAAAATAAAGTTACATATATTAGAATTGTAAATACGCTGCTAATAAATGCTTTCAGAATTTATTAGCATCATTAATATGGGAGGGGGGAGCCCAGATATTGGCAAATCTTTTTGGAAGGAGTGTTCTAGTTAGCACAATGGAGAGGAATGTGATATATAAAAAGGGGAATTTATATAGAAACATGGGTGCATGTTTCTCGAATCAAACATTCACCCTTTAAACAATCTCTGTAGTCATGGAATAACTTAATTAAAGCCTTGTATACGTCTTACTGGAACACAGAAGTTACATGGAAATGAGAACTATACATGGTGCATAAACTGCAAATCTTTCTCAGCTGACTCAGTTTGTGTGCGGTGAAGAAGGCAGCGATTGTTCCACAGCAATGTGACACTGCTGACACTAGACAACAGTCACAGCAAGCTTTTAGATGCCGTTATGGCAGCTAAAATGGTAAAAACGGCTATTGACTGTCAAGGGTAGATTACTTTTTCACACTTGTGATTGAATATTTCACAATCTCTCACACTAGAGGAATGAAATAAAACAATGCTGGGATTATTTTTTATCCTGTCATGCAAGAAACCACAAAAGATCTCATCCAAGTTCTTGTCAAAAATCGCAAAATAAATAAATACATAAACATGATTTTCAATGCATACGCTGCATTACAGATGTGTGTGAACCTAAGAAACATACATCTATATATATGAACTACAGTAGAGGTTTAGATTAGTGCTGATATTGTGTCTACCTACTTACTGCACAAATATCTGTGAATGAAACTTGACGTGAAATATTTTTTTTTCTTTACAAAGAAGAATTACACCAAATTTCAAATAAATAGCATTTTAACATGTTCTATACTCAAATCTAAAGTTTCAGAAATACATTATGTTCTTTAGGAGTCTGCAGTTTCATAAAAGCCCAAAGATCACTAATGTCACCAGATTTGATATATTTAACTTAAGCTAGACATACGGGCCCTTATGCAATTAACTTTATCTCCTGAGTTTTCTCCTAGGAAATAATTTTTCAACTTCTTTTTAAAACAAATTTACAGCACTTTGCAATTGAAAAAGTACCAAAAAGTAGGTTATAAAATACCTTTAAAATCATTTTGAGTATTTTTTTGCTTGTTGCTTGTTGGAGCCTTAATCACGGACCACAGTGGTGAACCCCCCTAAAGACCAGGCTATTTTTTTCATAATTGTCCACTGCAGTTTTAATGCCGAGCTGCAGGGCCGCACAACACAGCACACTAGTGATTTTTTACTATTTATCTTTTTTTTTTTCTAAACCCTTCCTTCCCCCCAGCCGGCCAATCCTGGTGATTGGCTGTCACAGGCTTCTGCCTATGAAAGCCGATTGCCCTCAAGTGCCCCAGGGGGACAGCTGTGTCACACGGCTGTCCCCAGTACAGTGCTGCTGCAGATCGCAGCTCTGTACATGTAAATAGATGGCGGTTACGCTGTCTAATAGTCTCCTGAGCGGCGATCGCCGCTCAGAGACTGAAGGCGGGGCGGAGCTCCGCCCCCCGAGCAGGAGATGTGAGCGCAGCCTGTGCGCAATCTCCTGCTAACTGTAGCCCTGGGACTTGACTCCAATTGGGTGGTCCTAGGGCTGCCACCGTGGCCACGCCCATTGGCGTGGAGTGGTCTTAGAGTAGTTAAAGTTAGTTTACACACAAGATAAAAATGATCACATAGGAGAAAACTAAGGAGAAAAAATGACTTGAATAAGGACCACAGAAACAAATGCAACTCTCTATTTTTCAGAGATTTCTCCTTGGTGACATTTTGAAAAATGATCTCCTAGGAGAAAACTAGGTGAAAAAGTGAATTGAATAAGGGCTGCAGACTCCTATGCAATGCTGCTTTTTTGCGGTGTTTTCTCCTTGGTGATATTTTCAAACCTCGTCAACAGGGGCATAAATACACAGCATGGGGCTCCCCCAGAAAAAATCTCTAAAGGGGGCCCCCACTGTGCATACCATTTCCCTTGCCTCTCCTGGTAACCCTCATAGTGTGAGGGGAATATTACAGGGGTCAGAAAACAAGTGTGACATCATTAGCTTCACACCCATATCAAGTGTAGCCAAAAAAACCTTAATCCAAAGTATGGATCAGGCCGGAGGGAGTTAAGTAGTAGTTCTGGCCCCCCTTATGGCTCTGGGGCCCCCTTCAGAGCTGCCCCCCTGTAATTATGCCCCTGCTTGTCAATAAAATGCCCTTTGCACCCCCAGCAAACAAGTAAATTCGGGTACTCAAAATTATTTATAAGATACACTTTCGCCTACTTTTTGTTAACTTTTCAGCACTTTGCAATTGAAAAAGTATTGAAAACAGAAGTTGAAAAAAATTACTCCTAAAAGAAAACTCTCTTTTCATCTGCAAACTTCATTTTTTCTGTTATTACTTTCTTCTAGTTTGTCTCCTTTATTTTCCAAGCCTGGCTGAAGAGCCATCTGCCATATGACTATCCTTGCTGCTGCACCATCAACACTGCAAGACCCATAAAAAAAAGTTTCTTTAAACCTTCCTTCAGGGCTCCCAATTAGTCTACTGATTGTACCATTGACAATCCTCCCTAAAAAGGATTCCCATTGCTCAGATCAGAGGAGCCTTAGCAACAGTCTCAATGATTTTTTTGGGACAGGGCTCCTTTCAGTTGGCTATTGTGGCCCAATTAGGAAATGTAGCAAAAGCATATTTAAATTTGGCACTGGGGTACCTGTTGCATCTGTGGACTGACCTAGAATGTTACTCAGCAACATGCAGGTGGAGTTAATTGGAAATTGTGTTCACTATTAGGGATGAGTTGCTCAAGGTTACTTTTTCTGGGACTGCCATACATTTTGCAGCTCTAATAGGAAAAATAGTAGCCCCAGGCTGCCATGGACAGAAAATAAGAGACTGCGATAAAAACTAGCCAGAAATTCTAACTTCCTAACTCAACAAAATTGTATTTATTATATTAACTTATTTGCTGTCTTTGTTCCTCCAGGATTTCGTCACTTCCTGTATGGGCAGGAAGTAATGTTATTTATCATAAATGGGGACACAGGGCAGCAATAAAAGTCCAAAGGAGAGTCTAATCCCTTATCATGCAATCTAAAACTAAAATATTAATTCATTAATAACAAGGGGTGAGGATTAAAATGCCATCTGATTTGTTTGTTTGTAATTCTGTTTAAATCTAATTACACTTTTTTTGTTCAACTTGAATCAGTAGCACACAATCGGAAACATAAAAACTTTAGAACTATGTTTCAAATATGCCTTGGAAATCCAGGACTGTGAATTCATATGTCTTTTTTAATGAACATATGGTATTTGCAGATATGGTTCGGTCAACGACTGTGGTTGGGTTTTACAAAGGGAGCAGTTTGCTTATCTTTCGCTGCAGAAGATGGCTCACAATTTGTTATAAGGGACCGTAATGTCTTCAATTTGTATACAGTTTGAATCCTGTGCTTAAAATGAAACGGATTAAAATAAAAGCATAGCAGTCTAGGTGAAATAAATAATTCTGACACAAGAATTAAGTCTCAGATTTCAGGTTGAGCTATACATTATTCACAGCCATTTTAGATGATGTGAGTACAGATAGCAAAGATGTTATACAGACTTTAATTCAAGATGATCAATTTAAAAACAGTCTGCAGTGTTTTTTTATGAAGATAGTGTTAAGAGATTAAACAATTGTTGGAATATGCAGACAATTACATTATGTTGTTCAGTCTAACGCTAACAAATCCTTTCCTTTGTTTAAATCCAAGCAAGCTGCATCTCAGATTTGACTTGTTAACGTTCCCTTAGCTGAAATTGCTCACTAAGCGATCATTAGAAGAATAATTTGCCTTTTGAGATTTCTGGACCCCTAGGACTTTTCTGTTCAAAAAGGAAATTGATATAGTATAATCAAATGTCTTGCATATCGTGGTGAACAGTTAAAAGCTGTCCATAATATTTCCACTGTATAGTTACAGCGGTACTTTGAAGAAAAGACCTGAAATCTTATCAGTTTACTGCAGACATTTTGTGTCTGGAAATCATTTTAGACATATGAGGAAAACGGTTCTGCCTATATTGTGGGACTTATTTTAGAATTACTGAGAGAAAAACTGTTAAATTGTGGAAAGCATCTATAGGGGGTAGAACTGAAACTAATGCTGATGCAAATGTTAGACATTTGTTGCAGATAAATAGAATGCATTTTTTTATCATTTTACAGGGCAATTACACTTACATCCTATTCTAGCTAAAACATGGTCTGAATACATTCATTAAATATGGATTGCTGTTCACACACACAGCAATGATGGGTGTTTTAGTAAGACAGTGGTTTGGCAAGACATACATTTGCTCACTTGCTGACAACTTTGGTCTAGTTGAAGTTCTGTGTTTTCCTGAGTAAACAGTGGCCAGCCAAACACTGGCCTGCTGCCATCCTGGCTCTAGCTTTGCTGTGACAAGATGGAGGCCTCGCCAGATTTACACTGGAACACCTGTTGCTATCTAATGCTAACCTGGTGCTATCTTTACTTATGCGTTTTCTCCTCAATTCTATCTTTACTGTTGTGGCTCACAGACATGGCAGTGACCCAGCCACCATAAAATTAGGTACACATGCTAGATGACTTTCGGCCAGAGTAACAATTAAACACGGTCTCCGGTGAAGTCTAGTGTGTTTACAGGTGCCCCCTGACATCTTTAAAGGATACCCCAACTGAAATGTGACATAATGAGATAGACATGTGTATGTACGGTGCCTAGCACACAGATAACTATGCTGTGTTCCTTTTTTTCTTTCTCTGCCTGAAAGCGTTAAATATCAGGTATGTAAGTGGCTGACTCAGTCCTGACTCAGACAGGAAGTGACTACAGTGTGACCCTCACTGATAAGAAATTCCAACTATAAAACACTTTCCTAACATAAAATGGCTTCTGAGAGCAAGAAAGCGGTAAAAAAAAGGGGAATTTCTTATCAGTGAGGGTCACACTGTAGTCACTTCCTGTCTAAGTCAGGACTGAGTCAGCCACTTACATACCTGTTATCTAACTCTTTCAGGCAGAGAAAGAAAAAAAGGAACACAGCATAGTTATCTGTGTGCTAGGCACCGTACATACACATGTCTATCTCATTATGTCACATTTCAGTTGAGGTATCCTTTAAAGACAAGGACTCCCAGTTGACTCGGAGGGCACTATTCTCCTTCTCATGCTCCACATCGGAAGCTGCTCCATCATTCACCACATATCCTCACTCTTCCCACCTCCACTGCAACAGACTCTACTCTCTAGGCTAGAGATGCATCTGTACAGCACTCTGCTCAAACGGTCACCCAAAGGGTCTAGTCCCAATCCCTACAGGACACAGTAAGTGTGTAAATAGCTAAACACTACTACATTTGCTGCTATCCTAATGCTATCCTCACAAGCAGTCCCTTACTTACAAACAACTTCAGTTACAATTTTTCATACATACAAACAAAATTGTCTCCAAGTACAACATATACTTTTAATTACTTTTTTTTATAACTTATTTTGTTGTTAAATATTACTGTATTGTATTTACTGTTGAAAATAGTTTTAAGCAAGTTAAAGGGAAGTTGAAAACACAAAAAAACTATGTTTATACTAGATGTCCAAATCCAGAGAGGTCCAAAAGTAAATAAATAATTCACATTTCCTGATGTATTACTCAACATACAAACAAATTCAACTTACAAATAAACTCTTGGAATGTAACCTGTTTGCCCAGTAGGTGACCAACTGTAATTCTGTTTGTTCATGACAAGACAGTGGTGTGGCCAGCTGCTATACTGCTACTATCTGTACTTCTTTCATGACAAAACAGTGGCCTTGCCAACCAAATACTTGCTCATCTGTAGTAATTGTAGTGCTCCTGTTGCTGGCTGTCCCTTTTACTCTAATCTGTCTTTTTGTATGATCTCCCTGAGTTACCAATTGAGGGCTGACTCATATAGGCATCGGTACCAAGCAGTGGTGGCAGCTCATTAGCCAATGCCAAATGCTTTTCTGCTACTAAGCAAAAAAGCAATTGACACCCTTCACCATCTTTACTGACATTTTATCGCCATGTCATGTTTTGAATCCCTAGGGAACATGGGACTCGGGAGCCCCAAGGGCAGCCAACAATGAAATGAGGGAATCTACTGGGGCATTAATGCGGATGGGACAAGCAGGTACCATTTGTTTAAACATTTGCTTCCATTCATTTGAATGGAATGGCAGTTGATCCCTGTCACACCCTAGTGGCCAGACCGCACAATGTCTTCCAATTGGTTCCAGCACACAGACCATGCAATCTGTGGTCGCAATCAGTGTGCAGAAACCACTGGAATTTTGGCAGCAGACAGGCTAGAGCTTGTGAGTTACAGTAACACAAATTACACACTATTTCAGGTTATAGAACTGCCACCACTCCTGCAGAAGGACAGGAGACCTAACTTCACTGATACTAATACCTGCAAATAAAACAGTTAAAACACACTATTTTATCTAGCTATCAACAGTAGTAGCGACTCTTCAGAATGCTAGGATTCTTTCTGTGTGGCTGAATAGAAGATATAGCTGAACAATAAATGACTTTTAGAAGTATTTTTATTGGTAAATGCAATATAAATAATGAATTTATCCAGAAAATCATTAAAATCAACTATTATAGAGACAATAGTATAAAAATAAAAGTAAGGGAAGAAATAAAACAAATACTTAGGTTCAGATGAAAAATATGTCCTTTTGGGAAATCTAAGCACCTGAAACAATCCTTTGTTTCCGGAGCAAAGTTCAAAGAAATATGGCCGCTGCTCAGTCCTCAGAGCAACAGCATGCCTTCGTGAGATTGAATTTGGAGGACTCAGGGGAGAAGTCCCTGTCAAGTTCTTTTGAATGACCCACATTTTTGGGTGGGGTCTTGTTCAGTCCAGGGGCTGGACAGGGTCAGTTACCCTTCTGGGTTGGACATTTGTCATCTACCAAATATGACATATTTCATATCTCAGCGTACGCTTCCAGTACACACATCACAACCACAGGTTCATATTTCTCAGAATATGACAGTTCATATGACATCAAACTTGATTTCAATATTATGTTTAGTTCCTGAGAAGTTTAATACTTTGTCGTGGTTTATCCCTGGGCCCCCAAGACTGGCTTCAAGACCCCAATGATAGAACTCCCATAACTGCCTTGGGCTTCGTATTCCTTAGACATGCAAAAATCCTATACTACATTTATGTTTAATGCTGAGGGGATGGCTCCAATGTGACTGGAGCCCTGCTGTGTGGAAAGCTCGCTTTTGCTAGAATCACTAAATAATATCCTTTCAAAGGGCATGTTCACACTTGGGTGTCACTGGCCCATGAAGGAACTTTTTTTCATCAAGTTAATTACACAAACAGGTCTTATCAGAGAGCATACTTGGCTCTCATGAAAAGAACTCTGCTAACAGCTATGAAGAAAACAGAGAGAACATACAATCTGGGTTGTCAACGGCAATCGGTGCAGAAAAACCGATTGCAATTACATTTTATCACTGCTCTTTCGTGACAAACCCTTTAAACTTTATTGGCCCAGCAGCAAGTGGCATACAATTTACATTAATTTTGCATGCAATATTACCAGCCCTATTTGCAACAAGTTAGAAGAACAAAACCCATAAAAAGTTTTTTCTATGGTGTTCAGCCTTGATAAGTGATCATTTTAAAGAGACACTGAAGCAAACAAAAAATATGATATAATGATTAGAATGTGTAGTATAGCAAATAAATAAAACATTAGGAGCAGAGACATAAGTCTATTATCACTTTTTTTTTTTTGCTTCAGTTTCTCTTTAAGTTCAGTTAGATTTTTTTCCTTCAGGTCTTTTTAGTTAATACATTAAAATACAGAAGAACTTCAGCTCTCACTACATTGTTGAAGGATGACTGAAATAATAAGGCCATACGCAATATCCAGTAGCATCAAAATTGAAACCCCTTTGTAGAGAACTGCCCCCTCTTTGATAAGGGTAACTTGGTAAAATGTCTGAACACAACTCTTGACAAGGCAGCACACAAATAACTAGCAGCGGCAGAGAAAATAAATACTGCTCTTGGCATGGGATATGCTTCCAAATAAAAGTTAAATACACTCTCTGTTCCCTCTTCTCTAAGTAAAGGTTCCAATAACCATTATGTAGGTGGTATTTTTGACATCTGTTGGGCTATTGTAATTGTAGATTGACATATACAGAGAGAAAAAGGCACACATCTACACACTCAGCCCCCTACAGGGCCATTATCACGACAAATGGGAGCCAACAAAGCAGTCCAGTCACTTCCTGAGAGGAAAATAGCTCACTTCATCTTTTTACAGGCAGAAGGGGATACAATTACTTCAAATGTCAGCTTTGTGAGAAAATAATGTAGAAAGGGAATTTTTTATATATATCCCCTGAAAACTCACTTGCTCAGGAATTCTGGCATCGTTTATACACATGAAATGAATTCATATCATCATTTATTGTTTTCTAACATCTTCTAAATGTTAAGGTTAGGAGGAAATTATATTCTCTAAGTTCTCTTTAACTTGTGAGCGCAGGTTCACGGAGTGACAATAAAGCCATCCATAAAGCATTGCTTGTTACTATTCAGTTGGAAGCTATAAGCTCTGTGTAATATCTTCCTTTTATCAGACATATCTACTTTTAAATGGTGAATGAGATCCCTATGACCAATGAACTGCTGCTTCACTTAATAAACCAGGTTGTATTAAGTCAATACAAGACACCCAAGTAGCTCCTATTGTTCTCAATTACGGTAATGGAATACTGCTAAGTAACACAGTCATCCTGAAGCTACATTCTGGCCCACTGCCTTCTTTATTTTAGAAAGGACTGGTGTGATTCTTGGTGATTGTAGTCGTCTCTCTCATCTAGATGAGAGAGACCAGGAGCCCAATGGTGCATTATCATTTGTAAAAGTTGAAAATATTTAGTGTAAGTATAATACTCACAAGGATGGGTTACAATAATCTGCAACCACCATTCAGGCTTACGGGAAAATAACCGTCTCAGTATTCCAGGTCTGCTCAGCAAGCTCTTATCGGTTGCGCTCCTTGGATTTATTGAAAACACTAAGGTTTGCAATACAAGACCCCTAAAGGTTAGGCTAGATTAAGTACTCTGTCAGAGGTGCCCTAAATATATAATTATAAGTGTATATATCTAGGAGTAGTGGGAGGGACGAGTACTTAACAAGTTGCATGCAAGCTGTTACAGGAAACCAACATCCTCCAGTGGTAGACAGGTCATGTGTATGCTCAGTGTGTATTTTATCCCATAAGTGGGGCTTGCACTCTTTTGCAGGTAGGCACTCATCTGTTTTTAAGTAGCGCTGTTCATTTCCTTGCTATATCTAGGAGTATATTGACCTTACCTACTTAAGGACAAAACCACAAAAGGAATATGTGTTAATCCTGCTCATTAGTCAACACGTTTCACGGGTGCTGGCCTGCTTCCTCTGGTCAATACAAAAGTGCCTTTAAAAGCAGTAATCATGGACACGAGCACCTCTCTAGTGGCCAACAGAAAGGAGCTCACACCCGTGATTATGCTTTTCAGGGCACTTTTGTATTGACCTGAGGAAGCGGGCCAGCACAGGTGAAATGCGTTGTCTTATATTAGTAGTAGTAGTGGAGCACTCCCCAAGTCTTCGTTCTGATGTGCCACGGCTGAGTCAGCTGCACTCTGGCTCCCTTGTATACTTGTAGAGATCAGACCGGCACCATCAAGTAATTATATGCTCTTTTATTGGCAATCCACAGCTGTAAATACAACGTTTCAGGGCAACCGCCCCTTTGTCAAGCTGAGCTGTTAGCCATCAATCATATACTGACAACGCATCACCTTATATATCAAACATGGTGAATAAGCAACCAATCACAGTCATCCTAGCATATCATCCAATCCTAGAGTCCGTCCACAGAGCAGACGTGATGGGAAACTACACTGTTGCTTTTCAATAGGTACATTCAAATGTGTATCAACCCACTACCCATACACCTACCAATGGGAAGCGCCGTGCTGGAGCACCTCTGAGTCAGGAAACGTCTGGCTGTCTCACCCAGCCGGCCACCTGACCAGCGGACCTGATGGGGAACTTGCCACCGTGACGTGGGGTTGGCGGAGACTAAGCGCCGCCTCCCACGTTGTCCTGACTACTGCTAGTGAACGCGGAGACTCCTCCGCTATTCACTGCAGATAAAAGGAGGCACGCCCTCACAGCACCGACCAATGGGAAGTGAACCTCCCTTTGTAAACAAAATCACATGACATCAAGAGCGTGGCTGAATAGCGCTAAATAAAGCTAATATACTGAATCTGAAAAGACTCACAGAGATGAGGCAGGATGCATTATATTATTGTTTTAAACATAACACCAACAGATGCTCACGGAATAGCATTTAAAAGAGAACTATAGTCAGAGGTTATCTCCATTACACTCTGGAACTGAAAATCACTATGTATACTCGCTGCATAGCTATAAATCCCCCTACTGTGGATACCTATACCGTTATATGTACAGAGAGGCATCATGAACCAGGAAAATCAAGTAATAAAAAATAGATTACTAAATAAAGGGTAATAAATCTAGCTCTCGATTTAAACCTTGAGGCTCCATTGTGTCAAGTTTCTTGATCCAGAATGCCTCCCTGTACAACGACCTCATTACCCTGTCACCTCCTCTCTTCAAGGGCCCAACATGCTCAATAACCATATATCTTAACTGGCTAACATGATGGTTAGCTTGTTTAAAATGAAACGCCACTGCTTGGTCGGTCAATGATTCTCTAATCGCATGTTTATGTGATGAAAGTCGTTTCTTAATTTTTTGTGTGGTCTGTCCCACGTATAGAAGGCCACAAGGGCACTTCAATACATATACTATATAAGATGAATCACATGTAAAACAGCCATGTATTTTAAATTTAACACCAGAATGGGGATGCACAATTTACTGTCCCCTAATCACTGAACTACAGTGAACACAGTTCATACATGGAAATGTACCCATGCGATTGGATCTTGACTGACCACTATTATTAGAGCTCCTCATATCAGCACGGACCAATTGGTCTCTCAAATTTGGTGCTCTTTTATAAGAGATAATAGGTGGATTGCGAAAGTGTTGAACATCAGGGAAACTATCGGACAGGAGATACCAATGGCGTTTTATGATCCTAGCTATGTTCTCACTCTCAGTGTTGTACTTGGAAACAAAAGGTAACCTATGACTCTCATCTCTATGTCTGACCCTACTTTCACCTCCTTCCTCAACTCTAATCCGTGCAGCCTGTACAATATCCTCAGGATAACCTCTATGAATAAATTTTGTTTGCATTTCATCAAATCTCTGTGCCCTAACTTCTCCCTCCCCAACTATCCTATGCACCCTTTGAAATTGTCCTACTGGGATCGACCTCATCATAGCCGACGGATGAAAACTCCCATAATGCAAAAGGGAGTTCACATCCGTCGGCTTAGTATAGAGGTCCGTAACCAGCCTACCTCCCTGAAGACATACCATGGTATTTAAAAATTTGACCTTCTCAGTTGAAGTATGTAATGTTAACCTGATATCATCACATCTGGACATCAACTCCTCAGTGAACTCTATCAAGGTCGAATGTGGCTCCGCCCACACGCAAAATATATCATCTATGTAGCGAAACCATTGCAATGCATGCTGTCTAAAAAGGGGGCTAGAATAAACAAACATTTCTACATAGACACCCATATAGATGTTTGCGTAGGACGGGGCCAAATTCGACCCCATAGCCGTACCCCTAATTTGCATATAGAATTGGTCCTCAAACCTGAAGTATTTACACTTCAAAACGATCTCCAATAGTTTACAGATAAAACTAATCTGTTGCCTAGACATATCAGAGGCAGTCTCCAACATATACTGTTCTGCCTCCATCCCGCCCTCATGCGGGATGGAGGTGTACAGATTCTCTACATCCATGGTCACCAATATGCATTCACCGACTATAGGTGACATATTTTTAAGTATATTCAGAAACATTTGTGTGTCCCTCAGATATGACTTCATTGATACCACATAGGGTCTGAGGATTTGGTCAAGATATTTGGCAAGTGGGGCCAGTATAGAGTCCATGCCCGCCACTATGGGTCGACCCGGCGGATTGTCTAGCCTTTTATGAATTTTGGGGGACACATAGATGACAGGTGTCATAGGATAGGGCTGTATCAAAAACTGAGAAAGTTTGCCATCAATCAGGTTGGCAATCTTGGCTTCAGATATGGTCTGGCCGGCTGGGTGAGACAGCCAGACGTTTCCTGACTCAGAGGTGCTCCAGCACTGCGCTTCCCATTGGTAGGTGTATGGGTAGTGGATTGATACACATTTGAATGTACCTATTGAAAAGCAACAGTGTAGTTTCCCATCAGGTCCGCTCTGTGGACGGACTCTAGGATTGGATGATATGCTAGGATGACTGTGATTGGTTGCTTATTCACCATGTTTAATATATAAGGTGATGCGTTGTCAGTATATGATTGATGGCTAACAGCTCAGCTTGACAAAGGGGCGGTTTCCCTGAAACGTTGTATTTACAGCTGTGGATTGCCAATAAAAGAGCATATAATTACTTGATGGTGCCGGTCTGATCTCTACAAGTATGCGTTGTCTTATATGCATGAATACATTCGGAAGTCTACAAAATTGGAAGTTCAGCAAAAGCAGATTAAACAGCTGAGTTGACCAGAACATCATGATTTAAAGGGGCACTGTGGCGAAAAATTGTAAAATTTAAAATATGTGCAAACAAAAAAATAAGAAATACGTTTTTTTCCAGAGTAAAATGAGCCATAAATTACTTTTCTTCTATGTTACTCACCTACAGTAGGTAGTAGAAATCTGACAGAAGTGACAGGTTTTGGACTAGCCCATCTCTGCATAGGGGATTCTCAGAAAGGCTTTTATTCTTTATTCCCTAAAAAGGATTTCAACAATTATGCTGGCCAGCCTCCCTGCTCACTACACAGTTCAGTAAGTGCTTTTGAAAATAAATAAATCCCTGAGAATCCCCTATGAAGAGATGGACTAGTCCAAAATCTGTCACTTCTGTCAGATTTCTACTGCCTACTGTAACAATCGGTGTCAGCACACAGAGAAAATCTGATTATTGATGATCTGCAGAATCACCAATAATAAGTATAACTAACCTCTGGACACCTGATAAATGTAAGTGTTTGGTGCAACAGTATGTGAGTCTGGACCACCTGAGGAGCAGGTGACGCCAGACCGTATAATGAGTATCTCCTGATAGGCTTGGAGTACACCGAGAGTCAATGATTCCCTGAACTGTTGGGAATCAGACTCTACTGCAGTCAAAGGACTCCTGTGAGATTGAGTCCCTGACTGGATTACAGAGAGGTCCCTCTGAGAGACAGGGAGTCCCTGCAGCTACTGGACACCCCAATGGGGGGTGTCACAGGTAGAAGGGTCAGTCAGGCCGGGTCGGCAACACACGAGCAGATAAAGTACAGAGACAGAAGGCTGATTCGGTAACCAGGGACAGGCAGGGTTGGCAACAGGTAATCAGATGTGCAAAGGTACCGAATCAGAGAGCAGGAGCAGAGTCAAGGGAGTAATAGGTCATAACAGATATCAAGCAGAAGCCTAGTCTAAAGTGTGAGGTCCGTGGACTCAACACTCAGGGACTGATCTAAGCACAACACAATATCCCTAGTCTTGGGTGTGAGGTCCGTGGTCTCGACACCCTGGGACTGGTCTAAAGTATAACACAGTAATAGCACAGTTTCCCTAGTCTTGGGTGTGAGGTCCGTGGTCTCGACACCCTGAAACTGGTCTAAAGTATAACACAGTAATAACACAGTTTCCCTAGTCTTGGGTGTGAGGTCCGTGGTCTCGACACCCTGGGACTGGTCTAAAGTATAACACAGTAATACACAGTAATCTGGCTAAGTGTGAATTCCCAGGTCCACCTGGTTCTAACACACTGACGGATCTGACTATGGTCTGAGTGCTAACACATAAGCATTCACAACGGCAGACAACCAGCCACTGACAGCCGAGAAGTATATATAGCAGAGCGCTTCTCAGCGCCACCCAGCCCCACTCAACCAATCGCCTGCTGCGCTGGGATCAGCTGATCGTCCTGATCAGCTGATCCCTCTCCTATTGGCATAAAGGGCCTGCCTGTCAGCGCGCACGCGTAGCTCTCCATCTGTGAGCACTACTAGGCTCAGACAAACCAGACGCATGCCGCTGCGGAGAAACCGCTGGTCTGAACGCGGATTCAGCCGCCCCGTTGTCAGTGCGCGCGGTGGTGTCTCTGCAATCCATTACACCTACTTTAAGTGACAACAACATAGGAGAAAAGTAATTTATGGCTCATTTTACTCTGGAAAAAACGTATCTCTTATTTTTTGGTTTGCACATATTTTAAATTTTAACATTTTTCGCCATAGTGTCCCTTTAAATCATGATGTTCTGGTCAACTCAGCTGTTGAATCTGCTTTTGCCGAACTTCCAATTTTGTGGACTTCCAAATGTATTCATGCATATAAGACAACGGGTTTCACACATGCTGGCCCGCTTCTGCAGGTCAAGACAAAAGTGCCTTGAAAAGCATAAAGGGAGGGGGGACACCAAGAGCCCAATAGTGTGATATTGTATAGATGATAATTAATAATGAGTAATATAACAATTTAATACTCACAAACCAGGGTTACCATTAGGCAACCACTGTGAAGGCAGGTGGGGAAATTAACCTGACCCCACTCAGGATTAAAAGTCGCTCTCTGTAGAGTGCTGTGCTCAGTGTGCTCAGTGTGGTTTTGATGCTGTTAAGCTGTATGCTCCTTTTTGATTGGCCTGATGAAGCGGGATTGAGCCCTTGAAATGCGTTGCCTATTTTTACTGTGGAGTATAAATAAAATTGTTGTTTGACTGTTGATGCCACAGTCCTTCCTTTGTTTGCTTTGTCTGCATGGATGGGATAGGCCCACCACTACCCCATCGGTTTTAAGCTCGTTTAAGTGACTTTTATTCTATTGGCGCCTCTGGAAAGCTTCTACACCTTGAAAAGCATAATCACGGGCGTGAGCTCCTCTCTGTTGTCCACTAGAGAGGTGCTCAGGTCCATGATTACTGCTTTTAAAGGCACTTTTGTATTGACCAGAGGAAGCAGGCCAGCACCCATGAAACATGTTGTCTTATGTCTTATTTATTCTGGAAAAAATGTACTTCCTATTTGTATATGTTTGCACATATTTAAAATTTTACAATTTTTTGCCATAGTGCCCCTTAAAGCAGTGTGAGTCCAGCCATGGTGATCTGTCAGAGAAGTATAATCTGGAGGGCCAGGCTGAGGCTTGAGAGGTGCCAGCCTCTGGGCTCATACCCAGAGGGTGCAGGACATGGGGAGGGGGAGGTGACTTTTTTCCTCCCTATCATTGGGCCTCCTTCATGTTCTCCCTCCCCCCCCCCATATGCAGTTATGTGCAACGAGCAGAGTTTATAACAGAGAGTGACTCACCCCCTCCAGGCTTCAAGCCTTTAGAGGTCCCATATGTCTTCTTCACTACCATCCACTCTTTGCTTTCTGATCTGAGAATTATGAAGTAGCAGACAGACAGGACCCTCTAGTGGTTAGACTAACAGGAAAAACGATTTTGGGATGGAGGGGAACCTGACCCCTGTGAAATATTGTGGGGTATGGGGGGACCACCAAGGAATAGTATGAGGGACCCTTTGACTACCTGGGAATGATGTGGGTAATTGGGTATCACTAGACTACAAAGGAATATTAAGGGGGACCACCAGATGACCAGGAACTACTCTGGGGGACTATTAAACTATCAGGGAATACTGTGGTTAAAATGGTAGGACAACTAGACTACCAGGGACTACTGTGGGGGGCTGCTCTTCAGAATCTCTGCCTCTGGTGCAGAAGAACCTTGTCGGAGCCCTGATAACTAGCAAGCTTTCCTATACTACCAAATGGTGTTAGATTGAGCTAGATTTTTCCTTTCTAGAAAAAAAAAGGAATGAAAGAAAAAGAGTAAGAATGAAACAAAGAAACAGATAGATAATTAGGATTTAATGGAACCTTGCAATGAAGGTTTATACATTTCCTCAACATTTTTTCTCAGAGATTTTTTCCCAGAGGTTAACAAATGAAACACTTTCAGCAATCACATTTTATTGTAACATTTTTACAAGTGATTGTAAATGTTTCTGGTCTCTGCATAGGTCAGGTCATTTAGCTGATTTACTTTGTGAAACATAATATATGTTTTACATATGACCTTCAAGAATCCAATTAATGTGATGATTCTAGCCTTTAAAGGTCAATGCAAAGTGCCATAGCCTCAACAATGTTTTAAGGACAACTGAGAGTACAGAAAATAATATTTACTTTAGAGTAACTATTAGCACATTCCACTATGCTGCCAAAAAAACCTACAAAAGTCTTCCTCTCTCGTCACAGAAAAGACAGCCACATTATTCTGCATCTTCTTCCTCTCCTGACCTGTACTAAATGTAATAGGTTGTTACATATATATCTTCAGTTTCAGATCATTCAGAAAAATGTGGAGGAGGGAGCTTTGTCACATTGTAATAACAGTCTAGTGACATAGTGCTGCTTTAATATTCAGCAATAACCAGAGTTCTTGTTCTCGACCTCTGCAAAGAAGTTCTTTTACAAAGTGGGCTTGAAAAACACATTATGTGCGAATGACATGATTGTTTCTCATGAAGCTGAAGAATGCCCCTGGATCCCTATAAGAACTCTTTCAAGAGAGTATTGACCTTCCTGAGTCTGGACTGATCAATACTCTTTCTCCCTTCTATCATGGAGTAAAAAAAAAAAAGTTGGATAGTACTTTCCAGTGTATTTGGAAACCTCTGGATGGTCCCAGATCTTGATAGAACCCACCATTCCAGCACAGGGTCCCTCATCATCTTCTGGCCCCATTCTTGGCCATGGATACGTGCATCTGGAATGGGCATGTGTGATTAAGGTCCACATATGTGCAGTAAAACAAAGCTATTCATGACTTTTCTTCCATGCATGAGTGCTTAATTTTACTAGGCATGTACAGACCTTACTTGCACATGCCCAGTCTGATTATCCTTGTCCACCACTCACTTTGCACTCACGGCCAAAAGAAACCAATCTAAATGGCCCAAGTTGAATAGGTATAGAGGGAACTTGCACTGGAAAGGTGGGCTGTGGGTGGACCAAGGGAGCCTGTGCACCATCTAGAGGCTTCCCATTACTAAGGTAAGTAAGTGTCTAACTTTTTTTTACTTACTTTAGGTACCTTTTAAGCACTGCTTTACTGGCTACCGAGGCTCTCCTCTCTGTTAGACTATTGGAATTACAGATTGCACAGCAAGCTCATGGTGAACCAGAAATCTTAGGAGTGGGTTAGGGACTAAACATAACCAAAAAGCCCTCTAACTAAAAACGGTATGCAAAACAGAAATTTCTATTTTTCTTAGACTATCAGAGTTAGGGCTTAGTTTCAAAATAATTTGCCTTCTGGCAAAGGGAGCATCTGGAAATCAAGAGTTTTCTCACAAATATAAAATTGACTTTAAAGGATACACAAGGTGACACAACATGAAAAGCTAGACATATGAGAACAGGAAAAGAACCGTAAAAAACTAAAAATTGATTTCAATATAAAATAAAACTGTGAGATATCTAAATTTTTAGGAGAAGGATTCCTTTAAGGATTATCATAGGTGTGTAGGCAAAAGTCTTGCATTTTTACTTTATACCTTTCAGTAAGGGATAAGGTATAGATACCAATAGTGATAAGTTGTACATGTGGACAGAGATATAAGCAATGTACCTACCTGTACCTGATTGCAGTGAGATAGAGTATGCCTATCAACAAACTGATTGAGGATTCTGATTCTGATGATGATGATTAATATTAAAGGTTTATTCTTATTTGCACTTTATAGAATAGAATTATGTCACTAACTGTCCCTCAGTTGAACTCACAATCAAATCCCTACCATAGTCATTGTCTTATATCTATCCCATAGTTAAATGCCAATTTGGAAGGTAATCAATTAACCACTTCAGCCCGCGGGTTGTTTTCACCTTATGGACGAGAGGAATTTTCACATTTCAGCACTTCTCCCTTTATTTTTCCAATAACTTTATCACTACTTATCACAACGAATTGATCTATACCTTGTTTGTTTCTCCACCAATTAGGCTTTCTTTGGGTTTTACTTTTTGCTAATAATTATTGTATACCAAATGCATTTTAATAGGAAAAATAAGAAAAAATGGAAAATGCATTTTTTCTCAGTTTTCGCCCATTATAGTTTTGAAATAAAACTGTCTACTGTGGATAAAAGACACAAATTTATTTGCCCATTTGTCCTGGTTATTGCATTTAAATTATATCCCTAGTACAATGTATGGTGACAATATTTTATTTGGAAATAAAGGTGCATTTTTTTTCAGTTTTACATCCTTTCTAATTGCAAGCACATAATTTAACAGTAATATACTCTCGACATACATATACAAAAATAATGTATGTAGGTGTAATTTTACTATTTGGCCACAAGATGTCCTCTCACATTATTTTCTATTAGCATACTATAAGTACGCAAATAGGAAGTAATGTGTGGCTGTGTTACTTCAGAAGTGACGGAGGAAACTCATTGATGCCGGTGATCACGGGGACCTAGAGGGTAGATGAATGAATGGAAACAAAGTTCTCATTCATTAATCAATCAGTAGCGGGAGAGAGGCAACACAATCATTCCTACATCTTAGAATGTTCACCATTTTTCAACAAAATCAGTGATCATTCTTGCTGCACAAGCACGGATTGGTTCAGGAGACTTCTGTCCCCTGCCACCAATCTCTCTGTCTCCGGGACCATCACAAATGCGAAGTGCAGGGAAATGAGTTTCGCATCCCTGCAGCTGTAGCAGCAGCAGCCATGGACGTGAGACTCACGTCCATGCAGCTGTAGATAGAGGTTAATTTATCATGTTTTGGGGCATTATGTTAACCTATTTTGGTTCCTGGACGTAGAAACTACGTCCAGGAACCATGCGCTCTACCGCGCGCTCCCGTGGCTGATCGCGCGCGTGCACGCGCACTTCCGGCCGCGGATTCGGTAGCCAAGGAATCAATGTATCGGGCTATGGTGCCCAATCACTGATTCCTCTCCCCCGCTGAAAAAGCGACAGCTTCTCTCGGAAGCTGTGCTTTTTCTGGCTGTTGCCACCCCCCTGCGTCACTCTAAGCGTGTGTTACACTTAGAATGACATCATGTAAACAAACTCATGGCCAACATCTTGTGGCCAAAAAGTAAAACTACAACTAAAAGTAAAAAAAATTAAAAACAACACACAATTACATTGTAAAACTATAGTTTACATCCCACCCTCCCAAAAATACCCAAATAAAATGTTTAATATAAAAAAAAAACCATTACAATTAAAAAAAAAACATGTAAATATTTACCTAAGGGTCTAAACTTTTTAAATATCAATGTAAAGATGAAATATTTCTATATATTTTTTTATTTTAAACTTGTAAATAGTGATAGATGCAAAACGGAAAAAATGCACCTTTATTTCCAAATAAAATATTGTCGCCATACATTGTGATAGGGACATAATTTTAACGGTGTAATAACCGGGACATATGGGCAAATTATGGAGGCATGTATTATTTTAAAACTATAATGGCTGAAAACTGAGAAATAATGATTTTTTTCCCTTTTTTTCTTATTCTTCCTGTTTAAATGCATTTACAGTAAAGTGGCTCTCAGCAAAATGTACCCTCCCAAAGAAAGCCTAATTGGTGGCGGAAAAAACAAGATATAGATCAGTTCATTGTGATAAGTAGTGATAAAGTTATAGGCTAATGAACGGGAGGTGAACATTTCTCAAGTGAAAACGACGGAACGCGAATGGGTTAAATAATGTCCCCATTTATACAGCACCACAGAATATGTGGGCACTTTATAAATCAATAATAATAAGGTATAACACAGTTTCTTGGCATCTTCTCTACAGTAGCAATGATAAACTCTGCACACAAAGAACTGCTTCCAGTGGAAAGTAAAAAAGGAGAAACTTTATCCATTGTGAAGGAAGGGAAAGAGAAAGTGTCTGGCTGTGAAAGGGTTCAGCACAATACAAATTAAACTGCATGTGACAATTCGCCTCTCCAGCTAAAGCCAAAGCAATTTTAGAACACAGAAATCATTTCAGTAAATATAATTGCAAGTATTTGCGGTGGCATTATGAAAACAACACTTTAATGTGACATGCTTTGTCAAGTGCCAGCTTATTAAAGCATTTTCAGGAAAGTCTCTACTATTATTATTTATAATTGATACTTTCAGCCTTACATGTGCTTCTAATGTGCAGTTTTCCTCATCAATTTAAGGCTTGTTTAACAAGCTTGTTGTGAACGTGTGAACAGTTTCCATGTTAATCAAATCAAATTACAAAGCATGAGAAATCCCAGCTGTACAAAGTGACAAATGTGCTCTATTTTTCCATCACTGTATTAATAATAATTACAGTGTTCAAGCACCGACTTGCTAGAGGACATCAACTAAGATGTTTTTTGCTAAGTATTTCATTTGTATTTAACTCCATGGATACTAATTATCAAGACTGCTTGGTGTAGTCCTGTGGCATAATGTGAGTTTTGGGGTATATATTTACAGCATGTAGTATAAACATGGATACCTAATCCTGCCATTATCATTACAAAAAAACCTTGGACAGTGTACACGTTGGCCTGGTATTAAAGAGTTAAAGTGCTTTTAATTTGGCATTTTTTCCCCCAAATGACACTCAACTTATATATAATGTAATATTCCCAAAATACTAATTTTAGCCCTGTTTTAAAATAGCAGAAAAATATTGGCATCTGACTTACTGTTTACACTTATGACTCATCATTAATGCCCCCCCCCCCCTCCCCCATTCTACTCACAGTGTGCAGATGTGCTGATAATCATCAAGAAAGGGCTCCAAATATTACCTTTACCAGTCTGAAGCTGGTTCATTATTATTTAATGATTTTCACTGAAGGCACAGATGTCATTTGGACCGGTGTAAACACAAATTATCCACACAACTGAGACAGTGACGATTAAAAATCATGTCACATTTGGTGGTCTGCCATCCAAGGCACTTATATTGGCATTTAGGCAATGGATCTACGTTAAATGAGTAAGGAGTAATGTTAGACATAACAAGCATGTAATCATGAACTGCAGCATGCAAACAGAATGGCTTGGCATTCTTACAATTCTTCAACAGTACAATTATTCCACTGTTATTTCATTTTTATGCATTTATTTTTTCTATACATGTGAAAAGGATCATTTTAAAGTAAAGTTTACCTTTGTACACATCAAAATAACATTGTTTTGCACAAGGTCATCAGACCTTGCTGGCCATATTTGCGGATTCTGTGGGGGCTGCCATACTGCTTTTTGAAAATTCTACAAATGTTTTTACTTGCTCAGCTGTTCTAAAGTGAGGTCTCATAACTGTTTTGAACACTAAACATCACTTCTTCTGCTCCTCCCCTGCCAGAAGAATGTCTACACATCTGCATTTTTTTTTTATTCATTCAGTAAAGACAGGTTTTGAGTAACCTTGTTTGCAAGTTACCTGGTCATAGGTTGAACTGGCCAGGTGCCCATTTCCTTTGGAGACAGAATGTGTGATCCCTCTGTAGCTGCTGCGTGGATTGCTGCTGCTACTAGTGGACAGCAGTAATCCGTGGTACTAGTGGACAGCAGTAATCCACATTCACCAGGAATCTTGTGTAAATGGCTTCTACAGTGAGACCACCTTTTTGACTAGGTATGTGTATCTTACTGGGACTCATTATTAACGGATTGCATGGTGCATCACCATGGTACTGTAATACCCAGGTTTTCTGCACAGGATGTGTGTACCCCATGGAGTACTGTAATTGCCCTCATGAGGCACTTAAACTTGCCATAGTCAACCATTACAGATTAAGAAAATACTCAATTACATATAAATAAACCTGAATAAGTATTTGTAGCCAATTCAGAACATCAAAGACAGTTTATAAACAAACATAACTACAAATGAAACACTCCAAACCACATTTACCTGTCAAGGTTCATGTTACCCACACAAATGGGTAATTCGCCGAGGCCCCGTTTACACTTAATCAGTTGGTATGAATTTTTTTTCTTCTCCATAGCAGTGCATTGTGAAAAAGATTTCAGTTAAAATGCGTTAAAGTACTCCTGGTGCGGCTATGACCATATTTATAAAAAAAAAGCATCAGATCATAACTCACCTACTCCGCTTTCCAAGCGCTGCCTTTGCCGACCTGCCAGCTCCTCCATTCAGCTGCAGTGTCACTCGTAAGCACCGGCATCTTCACAGCAATGGCGCTGACCTGGAAGTACTGACACAAAATACTTCCGGGTCAGCGCCATTGCTGTGAAGATGCCAGTGCTTACGAGTGACACTGCTGCTGAATGGAGGAGCTGGCAAAAACAGCGATTGGAAAGCGGAGTAGGTGAGTTATGATCTGATGCTTTTTCTTAAACAGATCCAGGATAAAGCTGCAGCCGCAGGGCATGATTAGTGGACGTTGCTAGGGGTAACAGGGGAGGAAACTGCTACTTCCTCCTGCCCGTTTTTGACGTTCGGTACCAGTTGAAGGTTTTGACTGAGTACTGCGGGGACCCCTGGGGGAGCTAGGACATGAGGATGGTGCTGTGCACTACATCACAGCACCGCAAACAAAATTTAGCATGCGTGCCAACTACCCCTCTCAGTTCAGGGGTACTTTAAGTGTGAACTTTGCCATAGGAAAACATGGGAATTACTTTGAAAATCAGTTGTCCTTTCTGTTATAGCTGAGAGCAGCTGTTTGAGGGCCTGTTTCCACTAGAAGCAGTGCGATGTGGCTACAAAGCCACATCGCACCGCAGGTGTGCTGAAACACATGCATGGCAATGGAAAAGTTTCCACTGCGTGCATGTTGTGTGGAGCGGAGCGGAGCGATCCAGAAATCTGCAGCATGCTGCAGAATCTCACACAGCCGCAGCCGCGTCCCATCTCCTCCATTGACTTCTGCATTGGGAGATGCGGAAGTGACTCGGGCACCAGTGGAAGTGATGCGATGCGGCTAGGTAGCCACATTCGCATCACTATTCCCGTGGAAACGGGCCCTAAGTGTAAACGGGGCTTTAAACGGTCATTAATAAAGGGATACATGTAGAGAAACACTGCTTTAAAAAATATATAAGCAGTATGCACTTTATTTTTACCTGTCTAAACAGATTCCATTGTGTGTTTAGTGTGTGCAGTGTGAGGCTGGTTCGTATTGGGCTTTTGCGGGGCAGCTTGCCACTGCAGGCTAGTTTAGCATTCAGCATTGGTTTCTTAAGGTTGAGTGTGGCTTTGAGTTTTGAGCCCTTAGGGAGACACGGAAATGCCGAATACCACCGACACTGGATGCTAAGTGTAGCATCCAAAATGAGATGGGGGAATCTACTGCAACGTTTATGCTAACAATGCCAAAAGCCACTTACATTAATTTGAGTGGAACGGCAGTTGATCCTTTTCAAATGACGCTTTTGTCGTGTAATTTGTAGGGCCACTTTAATGCTTAGAAAAAAAACATGGTAAAAGCAGTCCCTGCATCCAAGTTAAAGCAATTATTTATTTATTATTTATTTATTTATTGTATTTATAAAGCGCCAACATATTACGCAGTGCTGAACATTAATTTAGGTTACAGACAATATTTAGGGGTGACATACAGCAATATGACAATACAGGAATACAAGAAAACCAGATCACACACCCTAGTATGAGTACCAGGTAATGCTTAGTCAGTCACTGGATGGAGCATGGAGATTAGGCAAGTTAGGTTCACTCAGATGCATAGCATGGGTTCACAGTAATGGAGGTGCAAGATCAGGTAGGACACAAAAGGAGGAGGATCCTGCCCAAAGGCTTACAATCTAGAGGGAGAGGTAAGGACACGAATGGTAGGGGACCAGAGTTCAGCTGTGGGTTTAGAGCACTTGTGAGGGGCAGTAGGCCAGAGTAAAAAGGTGAGTTTTGAGGGCTTTCTTGAAGATGTTGAAGGAGGGGACTGCCCTAATGGGTGGAAGTAGGGAGTTCCATAGTGTTGGAGCAGCTCTTGAGAAGTCCTGGAGGCGTGCATGGGACTGGGTGTTGCGGGGGGGGGGGGGCGGTTAGGCGAAGTTCATTGGAAGAGCGGAGTGAGCGGCTAGGTGTGTACCTCTGAGTAAGATCGGAAATGTAGGTTGGACAGGTTTTGTGGACAGATTTGTAGGTCAGACACAGTATCTTGAATCTGATTCTGGACTGGATAGGAAGCCAGTGGAGGCATTCTAGGAGGGGATCTGCTGTGGTGGATCCCCTCCTAGAATGCCATCCACGAACCTTCCAGATGTGCATGTCACTGTTAACCACACTACCATTTGCCCTAACTCTCAAGCCCGCTGTCTGGGTGTCACCCTGGACTCCGCACTCTACTTCACTTCCCACATCCAAAACCTCACAAAGTCCTGCAACTTCCACCTTCGTAACATCTGTAAGATTCGCCCTTTCCTGACCTCTGCCACCACCAAACTCCTCATCCATGCCCTCATAATTTCCCGCCTTGACTACTGCAAAGCCCTGCTGTCTGGTCTCCCTATGACCCGAAAAGCCCTATTGCAGTCCATCATGAATGCGGCAGCCAGAATTATCCACTGCTCCCATCGCTCCACCATGGCAGATCCCCTCCTAGAATGCCTCCACTGGCTTCCTATCGAGTCCAGAATCAGATTCAAGATACTGTGTCTGACCTACAAATCTGTCCACAAAACCTGTCCAACCTACATTTCCAAGGTACATTTCAGAGGTACACACCTAGGCGCTCACTCCGCTCTTCCAATGAACTTCGCCTAACCGCCCCCGCATCACCCAGTCCCATGCACGCCTCCAGGACTTCTCAAGAGCTGCTCCAACACTATGGAACTCCCTACCTCCACCCATTAGGGCAGCCCCCTCCGTCAACATCTTCAAGAAAGCCCTCAAAACTCACCTTTTTACTCTGGCCTACTACCCCTCACAAGTGCTCTAAACCCACAGCTGAACTCTGGTCCCCTACCGTTCGTGTCCTTACCTCTCCCTCTAGATTGTAAGCCTTTGGGCAGGGTCCTCCTCGTTTTGTGTCCTACCTGATCATGCACTTCCATTACTGTGAACCCATGCCATGCATCTGAGTGAACCTAACTTGCCTAATCTCCATGCACCATCCAGTGACTGACTAAGCATTACCTGGTACTCATACTGTGCTGTGTGATCTGGTTTTCTTGTATTCCCGTATTGTCATATTGCTGTATGTCACCCCTAAATATTGTCTGTAACCTAAATTAATGTTCAGCGCAGCGTAATATGTTGGCGCTTTATAAATACAATAAATAAATAAATAATTACACAGAGGCAGGCTTATCTGCATCTTGAGCAAAACAACCTAATCCCCCCTCCTCCTCCCTCCTCCTCTCTGCCTCTGAAATCTCTGGCTAGTAATACCTCCCCCTCTTCCTGCCCAGACTAAGCTCCCATGAGCCCTTGTTACTGTCTGAAAGTGCCTTGGCTCTTTGAAAACCTGTGGGCGTGGCTTGGTTAGTTTATAGGGAATTAGAGTATTAAAACAAAAACAAAAAAGTATTTGGCTTAAGGAATGCCCTATAAACAATAGGAAAGGAACACAATTATGCAATGAGTAAAAGTTCATCTCGGATCCACTTTAAGTGGAATTACTATGTACTGATAAGAGTTCATCCATATTCATAAAGCTATATGACTGCACCTGCTGTTAAAATGTGGTAAATCTTTTACTAACATCTAATTAGCACTCAGATAATAACTAGCACTAAAAACACGGTCTGTCAGGAAAAACTATGAAATCTCTTTCTTGATGAGCCAGGAGTTCTCAAAGAACGGATACTTTTAAACTAAAAATGACAACATTTAACCACTTACCCTATATACTTGCATATAAGCCGACCCGCGTATAAGCTGAGGTACCCACTTTTCCCTCAGAAACCTGAAAAAAAGTGATCGACTTGTGCATAAGCCCCCTCCACAATAGCCAGATGTCCCCCCAGTACAAGTGAGCCCTCTTCCCCATTGCCAGATGTGCCCCAAGGATGATACAGCTGTGTCTCAAGATGCCACTAGATGACGTCATAGTTATGAGACATAGCCATTGCCACACAAGAAGAATCCTCAATCATCGCACCACTGACACGTTGCTTGCACACGCCGCTCCACAAGCCAGGGGACACAGGTAGTCTTGAGCAGCGCACTCTGCACACCATGTTACAGGGGATGGGGGGCACAGACACAGCAGGGAGCCAGCTGTCAAGAGCAGGATCACTAGTGCACAATCCTTACGCTCCTCTGCCAGTAACAAAACCTGCTCCACCATCCGTCCTGCTCCACTGACACACATATAAGACGAGGGGGTAACTTTTTAGCAAATTTTTTGTTCTGAAAAATTAGGCTTGTACGCGAGTATATAAGGTATGTTTCCCAAGATGATATATCTAATTCCTGCAGGACTTCAGTTCCTGCCTAGGGATGTAGAGCTTTTCAGTAATGGCCACCACGCATTCCCGCTCTCCTAATTAGTGATGGATGCAAAACTGAAAAAATACACCTTTATTTCCAAATAAAATATTGTCACCATACATTGTAATGGGGAAATATTTTAAATGTTGCAATAACTGTGACAAATGGGCAAATAAAATGTGTGGATTTTATCCATAGTAGAATGTTTAATTTTAAAACTATAATGGCCAAGAATTGAGAAATAATATTTTTTTCCATTTTTTTTCTTATTACTCCTGTTAAAATGCATTTAGAATAAAATAATTCTTAGCAAACTGAACACCCAAAGAAAGCCTAATTGGTGGTGAATAAAAAACTAGCTATAGATAATTTCTTTGTGATAAGTGGCTATAAAGTTATTGACAAATGAAAGGAAGGAGCGCTGACAGGTGAAAATTGCTCTGGTAAAGAAGGGGAAAAACTCCTTAGTAGGGAAGTGGTTAAACAGAGAATTATTTATCATACAATAAACATAAAATATACTTGACACATTATTGTAGCCATTAGTGATGGGGTATTGCCAAACAATGTAACCCACTTGTGTGAAAGCAAGAAGTTTTAAATCAGGATGATACCATTTATTGGCTAACTAAAAATGAATAAAAATAAGCAAGCTTTCGGCCTTGCAGCCTTCTTCCGGCTTATATCCTTTTAGTTTGCAGGCTGGTGGTACAGACAGCTTATACACATGCAACATCAAAAGGGAAAACAGATTTTTTTTTTCCAAGCATAAATACATGTCATTAAGATGCCTTAATTCAAACAGACCATCTGAATGGGGTTAGAGGTTATTAGCTAAGATAAGGATCCTTGTTTACGCCATGGTCACAGCCCTGGGATTAGGATTGACCCAGAGGTACCGTAAATTCTTAGTTCACAAGTTCAGCTAGAATGGCCGAGAACGTTTAAATATCATCAGTCTCATACCAATATAAAAAATTGTTGTCCTTATTCAAACCGTTCTGCACAGCTTTGAACCAATTTTTAAATTTTGTTTCTGCTATTAATCGATCATTTGACGTTTTGACTTGTGTGAAGTATTCTTAAAACATTCATATATAAATAGGTGGTAAAGGTGAGAAAGTGTATATTGCACCTTTTTCAACAAAACTGAACAGCTTCTTTTAAAGTTGTGAATTGGCACATCACTGGGGTCACTCAACACATTACTGCTGGAAGAGCTTAGCAGACTTTAGGGTGACTATTCATTTCAGTGGTAAGAGCAGAGCTCAGCATTGGTCATCCCTTTCATTAGTAAACCAGCAGGCCACGGTATTACGAATGTGACATGATTCTAAAAGGCCAAAGATACAGTGGAAAAGGGTTCTGTCTGATAATTACCCAGACGGCAGCTAACACTTTATTGATTCAATGAATTATATGCCAAGAAAGTATCAGGCTACGTTCACAATGGGCATTATTGCCCTGCATTAATATAACTCAGATTTCTGCACTACAATGTTAAGTCTATGCAACATTCACAGTGCAACATTAAAGTTGCGTTGTAAATGTTGCGTTATGGTAACGCACTGCTGCAGCCGCAGTGTGTTACCTCTAAAACGCTGCCGTTAACAGATACAGGGAAGCATACTTTTCATTGCCTGTATGCTCCACTGTATCTACTGTATGTGACAGTAAAGGTGCGTTTCAACTTTTTGCTGCATTGTAATTCTGTGTTGCAATGTTAACATTGCATTGCAACGCAACTTCCCAAAACATAGCCTCAGTCTTTAACACAAAGTTTTGTGGTGAAAATATTCAATGTCTCGTGATTTTTTTTACCATGGTTGCATTTTTTTAGGTTACAATAAACCTAGCACTACTAACAGTGTCATTTAATGCTGTCAACCACAGCAGCAATTGGATTACTTAAGATTATGATACAGTATATTTATTTTTCCAACCTGGATGAAAATAACATGCAGCTTTGAAAAGGACCACTTAAAATTGGCTGCAACTTCATTTAATTGGCCAAATTTCAAGTGTACAATATCTACAAAATATACACGGAAATTGAAAAAAAAATCCCAATTAACTAAAATCTAGGTTTGTACATAAGACACTGAGCACTTTTCAGTATTTTTCAGCGTACTCTGTAAAGCACAATATAATAAATCACTGCTATACAAATGCAGACACTACATAAAAAATAAATGATAAATATATTAGTTACTGCACTTTGCACCTTCATTGTTGGACAGTTATACGGTCTCACACTGGAGGCCTACGAAACAGCGGTAAAGGTAAATATAGATCTTATCACTGTCTTTCTAATAATAAAGCAATGGGTTCACCACAACTTTAATAACCAGAGGTCTAGAAAAGCTACACAGAAAAAGTAACATTCACCTACTATATTACAATCCTCTTGTGAATTACCGGCTCCTAATTTATAGGTTTTGAGAACATTTTCAAAGGGCACTCAAAGTATAGCTTATGTGTCATTAAAAGACAATCACATATCTAAACTAACACTCTTCTCTTGTTACAGCAATTAGTTAAGAAAAGAAAAAACACGCTTTGGTACTTCTGCTCTGTTAATTAGTGGTGCTAAATCTGCCATTGATCATTTAGAAGGCTAGGGATTCAAATCTAAAATTGTTCAATGCTTGTCTATATCTGCTTCAAGCATGGTAAAAGAGTTCTTTTGTGGTTGAAATGAAAATTTTCAAAAAAAACAAAACAAAAAAAAAGTTGTTCTTTTTCATCTTCTGTCACAAATATGTGAGCACAAAATGCACTACAATTACTAATAATCTGCTAGTTATTAATTAGAAAACATATTGTACAATGTAATTACCAGCAGAATACACAGTGACATTATTGGATCCATTTATCACAGTGCATTAAACTCTAGTTATTCTAGTTATGCTCTGTTTTAATAAGTACTGTTATGATTTTTCTTGTAAACTGGTAATGAAATGTAATAGGGAAATTCTGAAAAGAGTAGAGGTAAGTTCATATACGGCCATATTTTACATTTAGCCCTGCCAGGACCTTCAGAAGATCTGGTATGAAATTCTCTGAGAGATGGCGATTGTTCAACACTTCTATACACTTTCAAGTTAATGGCCTCGATTCACTAAGATTACACTGGAGATAATAAGGCAAGAGGAAACTTACCACCATACAGTGAGAGAGTTATCTCATCTCTTCATTCCTTAAGTTACCTCCTCTGTAGTTATTTTCACACTCAGGTAATTAACAGCCTGTCTTTAACTTCTGGAGTTATTTTAAGGATTGAAGAGTTAACTTAAAGACAGAAGAGTTAACTTTAGGTTTGCCTGAGGTAAAATGTTTCCTAAATACTACATGTCTCATCACCATGGTGATAACTCTAGAGACATTATTAAAGACAGGAGATTAGCTTAGTGAATTGAGGCCAATGTAATTCTGCTTTTTTTTGTTATACTATGTATGGCATGAGGGTATATTAATGTTATATTTGCATATATGGGTTTTGATTAGTGACGGACTCAAAACTGAAAAAAAATGCACCTTTATTTCCAAATAAAATATTGTCACCATACGTTACGTTATACTAGGGACATAATTTAAACCTAATAACTGGGACAAATAGGCAAATAAAATACGTGGCTGAAAACTGAGAAATAATTATTTTTTTCCTTTTTTTTCTTATTATTCCTGTTAAAATGCATTTAGAATAAAATAATTCTTAGCATATCATAACACCCAAAGAAAGCCTAATTGGTGGCAAAAAAAAGGTATAGATCGTTTTGTTGTGACAACTTACAAGTAGTGATAAAGCTATTGGCGAATGAAAGGGAGGGGCGCTGACCAGAGAAAATTGCTCTGGTCTGTTAGGGTTAAAACTCTTGGGGTGAAGTGGTCAAAGTGACTATAATGCCAAAAACTGCCTGATTAGTTTATTTACAATGTTTGTATTAATCATGTAATGTGTTTGGCACTAAAATACACATAAAAAATCGACTTAACACAAATATTACAAGAATATTTTTTATATGTGCTCTATCTACAACTCATAATGTTGCAGTAAACAAGTCTCTAACATTACCAGAGAAAAGTCCACAGACTTGGTCACTGATAAAAAAAAACAAAAAACTATGGTTTAGGGTACACTTCAAAAGAGCAGAACTTAGGTAATTCTTGGAAAAGTGGCAGGTTTACTTTAATATATTGTTGAAAAAGACAATGTTTATCTATCCTAGAGCACATGAATGAGCCTTGCTCCTGAATCTCATGCTTTGTTTACTTTCTGTTGTCCTGCCGAGCAGTACATCAGTACCAATGGGGTGAGTAGTAGAATGGGGTGGCTCCTCCTTTGCCTGCCCATTTTACCAAATTTTTAGTTACTGGCAGCTCCAAGATGAAGGTAAAATGCAGAACAGCTCATTTGTTTTACCAAATGCTCTAATATTTGTGAATTGACATTCACCAATATTAACTAGCATTATGCCTTTGGTCACAAGGGAATTGAAAACATACTTTTCTTTAACCACTGACATGGCAGCACCCTACCGCCTGCAAACTTATAAAGCATGTTATTCCTTACAAACATATCTGCAGGCCATATGCCGCAAGCACGCATCAGTGTGCTGCACATAGGAATGATAGAAATATAGAAATAATACCTATATACAACAGTGGTGAAATATACAGCTTTAGGAAGGTTTTATTGGTTAATATGATAAATGCAGCATGCATTTTAATACTGTTTTGAATAGAAAGGGTTACATTGAAAATATTTACTTGGAAAAGCTGATCAAACAAAATCTTTAGGCTACATTCCAGAAAATAAGTGATCGCTCAAACAACGCACCCTTGGATGCCAAGTTTGCACAGTATAATCACATTGTGAACTTTTTAATGGTTAACATATGTGATTAATCACTGCCTATCGCTGTACATGTGATGGCAATCATCTCAAGTACCCTGAACTTTCAGCTTAAAAATAATAAAAATCCATTTCTTTAGAGCAAGACAAAAGATTGTCAAATGACTACATGTCCACTGTAACTGATTCGTAGTGATTCCTCCCATACGAATTATGAATTGCAGCCTATTGAAATCAATACAATGATTCACATGTGGAAAAAAACAGTGCCTGTTGCATCACGTCTGAATACCCATAGTCGTGCATGGCATGGTTAGAGGGAATTGTATGCGATTTCACATTAGCACGGGTGCCGCGTCCAATTCAGAAATGGACATGGCAGCTACAGCCTAGTGAAAATAAAGCCTCAGGGCCTGTTTCCACTACACGCAGATTCTGGATGCAGAACAACTGACTCCAATGAAAGCCTATGGCCCTACAGGCCTGGTTTCCACTAAGCCCGACTTTTCTGATGCAGATTTCCCATAGGCATTCATTGCAGTCAGTTTTCTGCATCCAGAATCCGCATATAGTGGAAATAGGTCCTTAATGTCAATACGACAATCTGTGTGTTAGTGCTTAAAAAGAAACAACTTTGTTTCAGTGACGATTTGTGCAATAGATGCAATTTGCATTTATTTGGGAGGATTCTACACAGATATAGAAATGACAATCCAGCCAACATCTGAACGGATTGGTCTCTACTACTGTCCATTACAGGAAATGTAGAGGGATAGTCACTGGACTGTAGTAAGCAGAACAACATGTGTAAAGTCTTACCACACGATGAGTAGAGCAGAATGCAATACATTCCATGCGATGCATTACACTCTACTCATTGTACAGTAAGACTGTAGGCACATTATTCTGATTTTCAGTTAGGCATCAATAACATTTTGAAGAGGAGTATTCATCTTGTGTCAGGCAAGATGGAAAGGGGGGAAAAAAACTAATCACTCAGCTATGATGCATGCTACAAAAAGAACAGAGTTTCAAATCTTTTCACAGAGATTAAAGTTTGGTACACACATACAATCTTGATTGGCCCATTTTACGATTTACGTGTAGTATTAGGTAAAACAGATTTTGAATATGTTCAACAGATTGTGTAGGTAAGCTCTTCTAATGCATGCGACTTGTAAACTGATGTGTATGCACCTTTACTGCAACAGCACACATACCCAGTTTATGTCCCATTAGTTCTACAACAGAACAAGCCGCTTCTTTTTTCAATAAATCTTAACTGAACAATCTGAACATTTTAGGACTGAAAAACTACTGTTAGGGGCCATTCACATTTATCTGAATACGGATGCACGACGCAGGATTGCATTTATCTTGTATCTAATGTATTTCAATGGCATTACATTTAGGCTTCTTTCCCACTAAGACGTTGCGTTAGGTGCTACGTTAAGGTTGCATAACGTGCACCCATCGCAACGCATGGTGGTGGTGGCGGAGGACGTTAGCAAAGAGCCGCGTTAAGCGGCTCTTTGATGCGTCCGTGATGCGTACTGTAGTACGCATGAGCTGGTGGAGACCACGTGAGCGGAACACTCCGCATCACGTGGTCCCGCCCGTGACGTCAGCACAGTGCAGTGAATATTAATTAGCCATGTGGCTAATCACTGCGCCTGTGCAAGCAGGCTAACGCGGCAAAGCCGCTGTAACGCCGTAGCATGCTGCACTTTAGATTGACGTGCAGCGTAACGCAACATGGGCACTGTGAACAGCCCATTGCAGTTACATTGCTGTGCGTTGGGGAGCGTTACAGGCTGCACTAACGTGCACCTGTGACGTCTCACTGTGAAAGCAGTCTTAACCTACACTAACCACTTCAGGACGAGTGACACGGCTGTCACCAGTACTTTGCTGCTGTAGATCACACCGCTGTACAATGTAAATATATGGCGTCTCACAGTCTCCTATGGTGATTGCCGCTGGGAGACTGATGACTGAGCGGAGTTCCATCATTCAGGTGGAGATGCGTGCGCATCGACGCATGCAATCTCCTGCAAAACCCCACCCCAGGACTTCACACCTTTCGGCATTATGCGGTCCTGGGGCTGCCACCCTCTCTACGCCGGTTGCCATTAGGCGGCCGGAAGGGGGTTAATCTTATTTTCATGTGTTTTGCAATTTTGTTTTTTTTTAAATCACACTGCAGTGATGCTTTTTTCCACATGTAATGTAAGTCAATGGGAATTTCAGAAAAATTGCATTTGTTGTGTGAAAATCCCATTCCATTTAGATACATTCTCATGTAAATTAACTTCATTGGTAGGCATAGGAAAAACTGCATAAAAATGCACACAAACATCGAAGGACAAAAAAAAATTAAAAAAAACCTGAATTGGACAACATGTAGGAAACTGCATGCGGAATTTGCATGGATATGTGCTGACTTAACGACTTCCTGTTCTGTCCTGTCTCACGTCCTAATTTGCCTCCGTAAAGATTCCAGGATGTCCAAATCACATTCTGCAGTCATTCTCACATCTGTGCACATGTGTGCCCCAGTTTAAAAGTGAATGATCGCTCTGTTTAAACCCCCCCCACCCAAGTTAACTTTTAACCCCTACCTAGCTAATTGACCCCTTGTGCCACCTATACTTTGCATTGTGTCACTAAAACGTTATTGCTCTATCAATACTGACACAGCTGAAATGCTAGAATTGTCAGGAATCTTAAAAAAACCCTGTAATAAAGAAAAGTGCCCTTGGGGGTTATTTACCTTGGGAAAGGGGAAGCCTCTGGATCCTTATAAGGATTTCCCCTTCCTCCTGTACATCACCGATTCAGCACTGGCTCCCTCGAACAGCTGCAGACGGCGATATTTACCTCTGAGATCCAGCACAAGTGCAGAACCAGCTTCACCCTCAGGCTCCAGCGGAAATAGCCGAGCACAGTAGAGAGGACCCAATCGGGCTTGGCTAATTCCGCCAGTACCCAAAAAGGAAGATGCTACTGCACCTGAACTGGATCTTAGAGGAAAATATTGCCATCTGCAGCTGTTCAGGGGAGCCAGCGCTCGATATGTGCTGCACATTTGGCATTTTTTCTGACAAATTTCTACAGATTTCAGCAAGTATATAAGCTGCAATGGAAAATAACTTTTGTGGGGTTTTATAAATGCTCCTGCCGGGAATTCGTTAAATTTTGAACAGAGCAGCGCTAGTCTATGGGGATTTGCGGTGGGTAAAGTAGACTAGTGCCAAACAGATTGCCTATAGAATAATCATTTCTATACTATCACCCTAGTGATATAGGAATAGCTAGCTAGGGAAGCCTCAAGAGGATCCTGAGGCTTCCCTAGCTATTCTTTGGTCCTCCATTGTTGAGCGTCCCCCCCCCCCCCCAGAAGATTAGTCGCTAATCACATCAGGGCCGCGCAGCTCCTCTTTCTGGTTGATGTGCGTGCAATAGCCGGCTGAGCCCGCCAACTCATGCGCAGTAGCACAGAACCACAGGCTCTAAGCTACTGTGCATGGACGGGCTCAGGCAGCCATTACGCGCACATCAACCAGGAAGAGGAGCTGCATGGCCCAAATGTGAAGGGGGCCGCGCACAGAAACTGGAAGTCCATATTTAGCAATGGGGGGCTTGTCAGAACCGTGGGAAGCCTCATTAGGATCCTGAAGCTTCCCTCTCTATATGGTAAGAAGCAAAAGAAAATGCCGGCACCATCCAGTATCTTTATGCTCTTTTATTTTCAAAAAGACATGTCAGCCATCATAGCAACAATTCAGAGTATGAACTCCTTTGTCAAGCTAAGCTGCATGTGGTATACAACAAAATGAACATGTACAGCGTTTTTATATCTAACATGGAGGGTCATCAGCCAATGGAGCTACACAAGAGTGCTTATCCAATGACACAGGCCCATGCCTCACAGGACCTGATGGGGAACTGCGCCGCTGTATGCCCATTTGGATGTTTTACTGGAAGCCCAAGCATTCAATTGGCATACAGCGGCGCGGTTCCCACTCAGGTCCGGAGAGGGGTGCTTCACTCTCTCCATAACTCTCTACATGGTAAGTGCAGATTTTGAACCTGAGCTTCGACTCGGGTTCGCTTTAAGATATGTACAGGCATGGATGGTAAATCGTATATTCATGAAAAAAATAATGCCAAAGTTATTTACAAATTATCAAGTTAATACATGTGTTCATATAAATGTAAGCTGATTTAGTAACCTTCATTTGTTATTTTCTTCTGTGTGATTAAAAGTTGCTGAACATAAATTTTGTTAGGAGCCTACTGAATCTTTTGAAGCCTAGAAACAAGTAATCAAATACTTATGATTTCAGTCTGGCAAAGACTCCAGCACTGCTGGATTAATCGGTTCTACGTATTCCCTAACACATCCTAATAAAAAAATGCACACTATGCATTAGAATACGAAATTGGGAAATAGAATGTAGTATGCCAGCTTTTTATTTAGAATAACTAAATGTTAATGCTGTGTCATCAGAGAGCTGCTGAAGCTGAGTTAAGAAAGTGAACAAGGTTTTTCATTTTTATTTATGTGTATTTAATTCCACTTTCATTGGAATAAAAATAAAAGTTACATTATATAATGCATTTTAGGATTCCCTTTCAAGTTTAGGTCCATGTCAATATATGAATATGGATGTATGGGTAACAGCAAGAAATAGTGTTTCATATAACATGGCAGCTACTGCTATGTTTAGAGACCATTATTTTAGAGACCATTTTCTGCTACTGAGCAGAAAATACGTTTGGCATTGCTTTCCAGAGTTTCCCCCTCACACCACATTTTGGGCCCTCTAGAGGGACACAGGACAGCAAAGACGGCAATTTTATCCACCGCGGTATTTGCACAATTTCCTGAATTTTTGCCAACGTAATTTTTACATTGAAAATGCCATTTTTGGTTTTAAGAATTTTTTTTCAAAAATAGCTTGTATTTTCAAGTTTTTGTGATTTTCATGCACACTGTAAGGAATAGCGGAGATGACTCCGCGTATCAGCCGGCGGCCTCTGCAGTTTCATGCTGGTGATCTGCACATAGATTGAGGGCCACGCGCGCGCCAAGCGACAGGACCTTTATGCGAATAGAAGGGGAGTCAGCTAATCTGTCAAGTCAGCTGACTCCAACAGTACTCCGGATTGGCTGAGTGGCTGGGGCGGCGCTGCGGAGCAACTTAGTATATATAGTACCAGACTGTCAGTTGCTCAGTGTCTGCTGTTGCAAATGCTTACGTGTGAGCACTCAGACCTTAGTCAGATCCCAAAGTGTGCCAGAACCAGCCGGGGCTGGGAATCCACACTTAGCCAGATTCTGTTGCTAGCTTAAAGTACTAATTACATTGTATTATCTGTTATGACCTTCTGTCTTCATTGACTATTCTCCTGCTTGCTGACTCTGTACCTCTGCCTATCTGATTCACGTTGCCGACCCAGCCTGGACACAACACTGAATCAGCCTTCTGTCTTTGTACCTTGTCTGTCCGTACGTTACCTACTCTGCTTGTCTGACCACTCTATCCTCGCCAGTGGGCCTAGCCACTGGTGAGGGATCTGTAGCAGTCACCTGCTCCTCAGGTGAAGCTTTATTGTAGTACTGTCGGCAATACCTGCTCCACAGGTATCCTATAGCTGTAGTATAGTCTTAACCACCTGCTCCTCAGGTGATTACCTTCCAGCTACCGGTGGCACCTGCTCCTCAGGCGTCCACTGGCTACAGTACTGTCTGAATCACCTGCTTCTCAGGTGATCAACCTTGCAGCATTACCAGTAGCTCCTGCTCCTCAGGTGCTCTTTAACTGTTGTACAGCCAGGCTCACCTGCTCCTCAGGTGATCCTTGGCTGCAGTATTGTCTGTAGTCTCCCGCTCCTCGGGAGACCTTATCTACCTCATTACTGTTGCACCAAAAACTATCTCACATTGGTAGTCCTGTGTCTGGCTATACTCGCATTATTGGTGATTCTGCAGATCACCACATAATCAGGTATAGCGTCTGTATTATTGGTGATACTGCAGATCACCAATAATCAGAAAATCTGTTTAGCTGACATCAATCGTTACACACACGCAAATAAATCAATATTTATACCACGGTAAAAATATATTTTGCCACAAAAAAATGGAAAAAATCTATATTTTTTCCACAATAATCCGTGAAAAACAAAAAACAAATAACACTTATTTTCAATGGTATTTTCGCTCGAAAATAGAAGTAATATTTTGGCAAAAATTAATACAAAAAGAATATTGGCATTTTCGCTCATCAATGGTCACAATAGATATAGTTGTCCTGCAGAATTATTTTTCCAAAAATTCTAATTTTCTTTAACCCCTTTTCCTTTATGTGAGTTTGTAATGTTATTTTGAGGTTTAGGGTTAGTTCACAGTGCATCAGTTGTGTTGCAGAATAGTTCTGCATGTCAACTCACTGCCTATCCAATTCTATGGGCCTGTTCACAGTCATGCCTTGTAACTGATCACTTTATTCTAACTCTCTGTATGCAGGTTTTGTACTAAATTCTATATCCAGTCTCCACTGCAGTTCACACCCACTATAATGCATGTGTTATGCAGCTGACCGCTGTGAACCTAGCCTAGTTCTCCTGTTTAAATGGAACCCCTCTAAATGTGTCCATTTTAACTTACCTGGTGCTTTTTCTAGCCACCGTAGTTGTTCTGGTACATTGTCTTCATTGCATGCTGCTCCATTAAGCAGCTTTGCCACTCTAAAACCTGGTCAACTCAGCCTTTAGGTAGCCACACCCCCAACCTTGCACCTTTTTACTTGCACTCTCATGTCCGGAAGCATTCGCCGCATGCGCAATTGCCATTTTTATGAACTGTGCAAGCGCAGAACGCACCCAGCCATAGGAGCGCAATTGAGGAGGGATGCAGCTTTCAGAGGAGCACAGCTGCTGCAGGGATTGGAGTGAAAATGATGGCAAGGAACCAGAATGACTACAGGGGACCACAAGAAGCCCTATGCAAGTTAAACTGGGTCCACTATGAACACCTTAAAGCCCCTTTAACCAGTATTGAAAACTATAAATGTTTGATTTGGTAGACTGGTCATGTGAGAAAAAAAATTCACAATTATTTTTCATAACATGTATGAGAATTTTAATAAAGCCCTACTTCAGTTTAGCAGTCCTTTTTTTATAAATAGGTTAGATTTCTGTTTTGTCTATAATCACAGCAAGGTCATCTTGTAAGTAATGCAGCAGGGGCTACATATCTGAAGCGCTTGCCTCTAACAGAATTGGTGAGAATGCCTATCAGAACCAGTGATAGAGTCATGATTCAAGCTGATCTAATATATATGCTATGGGAAGAGCATTTTTGTATCCTTTATCTTTGCCAGTTCTCTGAGAAAAAAAGGTCATAACTTAGCAAAGGTGACGTCTCTTGTGATTTATGAAACCAAACTCTTCACCACTGAATACTGAGGATGAATTGATATGCTTGGGATAAACTCTTGTTCAGTTACATATTTTATTCATTGTAAGAGGAAGAAAAAACTTGTGAATAGAAAAGGGCACAATGTGTCAGAAAAGCATACAGAACGAGAACAGTCACTTATAAGCTCAAATGTATTTCTATAAATATCAATGTGAACTCTAAAAGTTTACCCCAAAAATGTACTACTGTTAGGCTAGTTTCACACTGGGACATTGGGCTACACTTCGTGTAAAAATCGGATTACAACAGAGGGGGAAAGTGGCATTGTGCATTGCGCACACAATGCGGTGCATACAGTGAGGCATACAGTACACAAAGTATGCTTCATTGCAACTGTAAACATGCACTTTGTCCAATACCGCACTGCATACCGCACTGCATGCAGAGCTGGTTTATTTGTATGGATCGGATTTCAGAAGCTGCTGCAGGGGGTTAGTAATTTTTTTTTTTTAGCTTCTCCCTATGAGAAATGTTGGCCAATCAGAGAGGAACAGAGGTGTAGGAGGGGAAAACGTGAGGGAAAAAGGCTTCAGCCAATCAGGCTGCATTAGTTATGTCTGAGGGCAATAACTATTAGAAGGGGCGGAAAGTAAAAAAGAAAAAAAAACACAGCATGCATTGCATCTTCTTTTGTCTGGCAATGCACCAAATAAGAGCCAGGGGCCCTGGGGTATGATATTCTATAAACAAAAGAAAAGTAAGAGTGATTTTGAACTTTTGGATTGCCTGGTTTGCATCATTATTACTTGATTAACAGATACAAATAGAGAATTGATTTTTGATTTTAAGCAGATTGTATGGGTGTGTTCTGATGCTGCAAGTATATTGTACAATTGGACAAGATTAAACAATTAAGATTGTATGGTGCCTGAAGGAGAATTCCATGAAAAAGTCTAGAGAAAAGCAGAAAAACAAAAGAGATACCCATGGTACATGTCATGAGAAAAAAGTAAACAGTGGCCAGGAATAACAATCCATATGGACCACCAAGTAGCACTCCCCCAAAATGTAGAGGACATTTCATGCAGACACCTTTAACACACCGATCTTTGCTGCCTTATTCTACGGTCAGTAATTGCATTTGATATTCTTATATACTATTTTTATATAACACTGACATGTTTTGCAATGCTTTACTAAGTACCTATTCATGTCACTCAGAGGAGGTCCTAATCTGATGACTGCCAAATTGGGGTGTGAGGTAGGTAATTTAGGTACTCAGTGTGTAATTTGGGTAATGGAACTTTAGCCCATATAAGATACTGTGCAAGAAGGTTAAGTGTTAGGCTGGGTGCACTCTTGGCAGTGCGGGAAACGTAGCGTTTTGATGTATATGCGTTTGTGCGTTTTCCATGCATTTTCTGTGCGTTTGCATTTTCCCTGCATTTTGCTTGCATTTTAATGCGTTTGTGGTTCAAATATACAGAACGCATGGGCGTTTTGTATGCGTTTTGCATGCAATTTTTGATATGCGTTTTATGCAAATCCCTAGGAAGTCAGTAGGAAGCGTAAATACATCAAACTTGTTTTTTTTTTTTTTTTTTAAACGCACTTAAACACTATACCTCTGCATCACCATTGACTTTCAGTATGTGCGTTTTTGATGCGTTTTTGAAAAAATATGCAACAAAACCAGTGTTTTTAAAAACGCACATTGTAAAACGCAAGTATATGCGTTTTTACATGCGGCCCATTGACTTGCATTATGTGCGTTTTCGCTGTGTTTTCTGCAACGCTAGCATTTCTGTTTAGTGTGTTCCCTGCCCGGGACAAAAGGAGGGTTAGTTTTAGATTTACCTATGTTGAAAGTTAGTGTTAAGGTGCGTACACACGCACGACAGCAGCCAACGACGGGTACGTCGGCACCTCCCGCCGAGCGGGTTTTCAGCAGACTGTAGTGCGTGTGTACGCACTGTCGGCAGATTGATAAGGCTGTTCCTGGACGATTCACCCGGCGGATCGTTCAGGAACAGCCTTATCAGTCCGCCGACAGTGCGTGCACACGCACTACAGTCTGCTGAAAACCCGCCCAGCGGAAGGTGCCGACGGACCCGTCCTTGGCTGCTGTCGTGCGTGTGTACGCACCTTAAATAGTAGGTAGGGGAAGGTTAAGTGTGAGAAGGAGCTAGTACAATATAGCCAGTATTGCTGACATTCTACTAGTGGCTTCACCCGGTGTCCAAATGTTTCATTTTTGAAGTCTAGTTTCTTTATCATAGTCTAAAGGTAAACCAATTAACTGATCAATAAGTATATTATTGGGAGAAAAAAACGAGTGCCCAGAGGAAAGCCATGCAAACTTTCTGCATGGCTTTCCTCTGAATTCCTCAGAATTATATGCACTGTCTGCATAGAATTCTATGCAGACAGTGCCTCAGCCCAGATTTAAACCAAGGAACCACTGCAAGCATTGCAAAGAGCATGTGTTATGCACTACTTCACCATTGAATTTGTATTGGCTTATCCATGTGTAAATGGGTGAATCACTGATAATCAACATTTGCTTATTTGTGGCTTTATCATGTAATCAGCAGTTTATCTTTATTCAACTGCTTGATATTTAAATAGTCAATTAGTCAACACAGGAAAAATGAACAAATCTGTATAGAAAATACAACGATGTGCATTAAGATGAGCAAGCATATAAAGGTTGTAACATGGGGCCTGATGCATGAAAGGCCAGTAATTTTTCCATGCGTAGGCATTGCCAAGCAATAATACCAGTTCTAATGCCAGGGGAGCACCGACTGATACCCTATGAGCCCCACGCACATTACTCGGATAACGCTCGCATTGCTGTGGCAACAAGGCCTTATACCGGCCTTTTGTGCATTAAGTCTAAATAACCTTCATGTAAGTATTTAAATCTAATGCACACCATTTCTCTGCAAATGTTCTGAACTACAAGTGTACTTTTTAAATTTAATGAAAGGTCTCTGTAAACAAGTTCACTTTATCAGCATCAAAAGCAATAGTTCTGTGCTAATGTCAAGGCTATTATCTCCACTGCCTGTTTAAAAGACTTTGAAAAATGGAAAGCTTGTCCCAGCCAAAGCAGTGCTAACCTGTACTGTGACTTGGGAAATCAGACAGAGTATGGCTCGTCACATAACAAGGAGATCTCACCTTTAGCCAGCACAACACTTTGCAATGAAATGTCTATAAATGCTTTCACATTTTTACAGTCACAGTAATATGCTGATGTGTGTCCATTTTGGATTGAATAGCAATGCACAGGCTGTATAAAGCAAAGGTGTGATCAGTCAAGTTATATTATTCCTTTATTCTTTGTTGAATGAAGTGAGAATGGTTAGTGCCTCTGTCAAGTGTTTCTTTGTGCTATAGAAATACATTAACAATAATTTATCATCACTGTCTGACTCACTGTTGGTGAGATTTTACCCAACCTAAGCGGGTGTAAGGTGGTGTTTTGCACCATTTAAGAGGACAGTGTATGGTTTTCAATACCATTTATGAAGACATTCGTGAAAACAACAGTAAAGCATCATTTTTATGATACTCTGTATTACCATCTATAAAGTGAGGGTTATGCTATAGTCTGCCCAGTCCTGACCCGGAGAGAAACTGTCACTTGCATACCTGATGTTTAACTTTTTCAGGCATTGAAAGATAAAAAGGAACATAGCCTAGTTATTTGTGATAGTGTGCTAGGCACTGTACACACTCATGTCTATCTTATCATGTCACATGTCATCTAGGTTTTCCTTTAAAGTTTTAATAGGTACACTGTAGAAAAAAAATTATCCGGCACCCGGCAATGGAGGTGGGAGGTATTCCCTGTGCACCTGCCAACTGTTGTCATTATTCACACTTCTTTCTGCCACACTTGAATATGGGTCTGAGTCATCAGCATCAGGGCGTGCATCCAGTTAGAGGAGCGGAAAATATACTACACATTGGTACATTGAGAAAGACCAGGCACCATCCCTTTAATCGCTTTATTTGGTCACCCTGATCTGTTCCATAAAAGACAAGCAGATTACCATACAGTCTATAGGAGATATGTCAAACCTGCATCAGTAGACCCTAATGAAATGTATAGAGGACCGGTGACCAGGGTGACCTAGGATACAGGATTAAGCACGTGAACAAGTGCCATACCGGTGTGAAACGGCTGTTGTGCCACCCCGTCCACCCCTGGTCATCGGTCCTCTATACATTTCATCACGGTCTACTGATGCAGGTTTGACATATCTTCTATAGACTGTATGGTAATCTGCTTGTCTTTTATGGAATGGGTCAGGGTGACCAAATCAAGGGATGGTGCCTGGTCTTTCTCAGTGTACCAAAGTCCCTTAAAGTTTATTTATCATGCCATCTGTAAGGAGACGGTAGGTGACGATTTATGCTACTGTGTGGTGTATATCTGTATATGCTTTGCTTTTTGTTTGAAAGTTATTTTATATAGCTGTACACTACCATTTCAGAATGGATAGAGCTCTCCTCTAACTATAGTTGCCCTCTCTCTCCTTTAATCATAGAAGTAGAAAGAAAATGATTCTAAAGCATACATACAGTATATCCATTCAAAGTTTATGTACACACGCTATACTAAGCCCGTCAAAGATGGCATGTGTACAGATGTAATTCACAAGAGAAAAAAAGTCCAAGCAGCAACCAATTTTACTCAGTCAAAAGGCAAAAGCCTACCCAATGCAGGTGGGTGCACACAATACTAGTTATACCAAAATGGAAGCACCGTCTGCACATCACAATATATATATATATATATATATATATATATATATATATATATAATACAGGCCAATACAATTATAAAACAAGTACAAATCACTAAACAAATACAATCATAAAACAAGTACATATCATAAAACGTTGTCTATAGAAATAATATAAAAGCACACTGTACCACAAAGCACCATGGGCCTGTTCCAATTCAGTTTTTAGCCTAAGTTTTCTCCTAGGAGATAATTTTCATCATCTGTTTAACATAACTTTTCAGCATTTCAGCACTCTGCAAGTACACTCTGCACTCTGTGAGTATTTACTTGCTGATGGTTTAAAAGGCATTACATTGATAAGATGTGAAATTAAATATCACCTAGGAGAAAACTTAGGAGAAAAAGTAAATTGGATCGTGCCCAATCTGTCCCACAAGAAGACTTCCATGTCCCAAAATAGGAAGTTAGGATATGTGCTTCTAATCAATAGGTTGGTGCACTGTATGCATGTTTTCTGTATTATGCATGTTATAGGGCCAGCGTAGGGACACATACAAACTCAAGGGAGAATTTTGAGTGGAATATGTGGCTTTGCAAAATAATGCATTTTTTTGTTAATGAAGACCTCAACTTTTAACTTAGGGCTAGTCGTGGTTCCAGCATGGATGGTCTGCAGTGAATATTTGCTTGAGAATGCTTGCATGAGGATGTGCAAAGGGTTAATTTATTTTGCTGTTTGACTGACCAAACCCCTGTTAGCACCTCCTTTTCTTACCTTACTTAAATATCCTTACTTGAGGAGATGAGCCAGGATTCTGTGTCCCTAATGTGGCATTATACTTTAATTACAACATGACTTGACTAGATGTGATCTAGCATGCAATGCTTTATTCACGAATCCTGAACAAAAAGGTCATGCCTATTAGTTACAGACAGTAGACAGAAGTGTACAGTTCAGCCTTAGCTGTCGAGCTGACAGATTTTCCATTATAGAGCTGTTTACTGCATTTACTTTTTCCTGTTGTGATTGTTTTCAAGGTCACAGAACAGAGATTTGTTAACCTGTGAAAAGATTACTGATCTAGGCAGAGACCTCTATGTGGTCTATAAGCTCGGCTGCATTTGAACTTTAAGGGCCTGATGTATTACAGATCAATACTAAATCTGTTTCAGCTGATATTGTTTCTGAACATCTGCATGCTGCTTCCCATTACTGCACACTTTTTATAACATGGTTACAATAGGTTTTAAATAAAATTTTCTTACAGAATTAATTTTTGCTTCTCATTGTTTAACCTCCCTGGCGTTCTGGACGAGCTAGGCTCGTCCAGAGACGCCGGAGGTCGCCGCTCAGGCCCCGCTGGGCCGATTTGAATATTTGTTTTAAAAAACACAACACGCAGCAAGCACTTTGCTTGCTGCGTGTTGTGCCTGATCGCCGCCGCCCGCCGCTACCCGCCGCGATGCAGCCCCCCCAGACCCCGTGCGCTGCCTGGCCAATCAGTGCCAGGCAGCGCTGAGGGGTGGATCGGGACTCCCTGTGACGTCATGATGTCCGTGACGTCGATGACGTCACGACGGTCGTCACCATGGCGACGGGGGAAGCCCTCCTGGAAATCCCGTTCAGAACGGGATTTCCGGATGGGTGATTGAGTCGGCGGCGATCGGAGGGGTGAGAGGGACGCCGCAGGGAGGGAGGAATCATGTAGCTAGCGCTAGGCTAGCTACATGATAAATTTAAAAGAAAATTTCAAAAAACGTTCCCGCGGCCGTAGGGCCGCGGGAATCAGAACGCCAGGCAGGTTAATACACCAGGCATGTTGGTTGGCATCCTCGTAACTCCTATGCAGTTCCCTGACAAGTTTATGCCAACCTACGTGTCCTTCAGTATTATTCATGGATTATGTACAGTAATTTCAGCAGCAGAGCATTGACTTTTAGGGTTCCCTGGGCCTCAAAACCTCTACCTAACAGAAAGGCTCTAGTTCTTCTTCATACCCTCACCAGCCCTGATCTACAAAAGTAAGGATACTGTATAATTGTCTGACTCTGACAAACAGAATTTATTTATTTATCTGTTATGTTACGTGTTTGTATGTGTATGTGTGTGTGTGTGTGTGGGGGGGGGGGGGACATTGGCAATGGACCTCCACATCTTAAATTATCACAGTTCACAGGAGTTCCACAGATGATGTCTTAATGTGTCAGCTGCTGGTTACTGCATCATCTCAGTGGGCAGATTTCCTGGTGTTTTATTTTCAGTGGGCATGGTGTATGCATCAGTCTCTCTCTCTCTTAATTGCTGACTAGATGGCAGAAGGCATGGTTGTTATAGAGACACTGAAAAACCATGTGGTGGTATGCGGGATGTGAAGTGGGGATTTATGGAAGAGTGAGACATTGGGATAGTATTACTAGGCGGATTCCCATTGGTCTGTTAATGGACCAATGGGGAGCCCCAGCAGCACATTTGAAGATGCTTTGCCGGGGGTTGCAATACATTAGTATAGTGAGCACTGGTGGTGTAGAGCGCCTTATGCGACATTGCTTGGGGGAGATCTTCCATCAAGGTCCAAAGGATATTGACATGGGAAATTTACAAGGATATTGGCATGGGATCATTAATTACAGGTAAATATTTGTGGTTGCATTTTAATTTCAACTTAACACTTTGTGGAAATGGGTAAGTGGTACATTAGAATTTTTCCTGCTGCTGGGGAAGTGTGCCTTGCACAGACTGGCAGGCTCGGCAGGGTACACAGAGCGGGCATCAGAGAGATTTTATAGTTACCTGTTCAGATAGCTGGATTAGCTTCTTTTCTCCTCCGCGGTGTAGATGTAATCCAGACATGTTTTCTGAGTTCTGATCATATCATATGATGGGATCAGGATTTCGGAGACTATGTCAGTGTTACAGTGCCACCCAGGGGTAAAAGAAGGGTGATGGAAGAGTCTCTCAAAATGTCAAATTATTTGATCGGATGTGATTGGGACCTAGAGGACATGTCGGAAGTTCAGAGCCACGGGTGGAAGAAGAGAAGGTGTCCAGAACACTGCTCCCTGCCGCCCACTTTGCTGGCAGAGGTTTAGAGTGCAGAGCAATTTGAAAAAAAAAAATTTAGTTTGAAACTGCTAACAGGTTAATTACAACATTCTCTCTTTTTGGGTATGGGTACACACTAACCATTGCCAATAAATAAAGTTCAGCTGTCCTAGTAGGATTTTCTTGACATTCAGGCTGGGTGCACACATAGCCGAAACTCTAGTGTTGCAGAAAATGCTGCATTTTTGCCGCTAATGGAGGCCTATGGTCTGCAGGAAAAAATGGATATAAAAACGCATATGCATTTTCTATGCATTTTCAAACATGCACTTTTAAAAACGCTGGTTTTGTTGGATAATATTCATTAACACTTAAAAAACGCACATAATGAAAGTCAATGGGAATGCAATGGTATGCATTTTCCATGTGTTTTTATATGCATTTTTCCCCAAAAATATTTTTTTTTTGCTGTATTTTCGCTTCCTGTTGTCTTCCAAGTGATTTGCATAAATGGAAATATAAAAACACATGGAGGACGCATACAAAACACATATGCTTTTTGTATATGCGAACCGCAAACGCATTAAAAGGCATAAAAAATGCATCACAAACGCAGCAAAAACTCAGTAAAAACGCACACAACCTTAACATAAAACATGACATAAAACACAGCCTTTCACACTTTGGGCTTGATTCACATAGCGGTGATAACCCAGTTATCATGCCTAAAAGACTTTAGGCGTGATAACCATTGCACCACGCTGGTGAAAAGCCCCTTATCACACCTAAACTCATTTTAGGCGTGATAAGTTTAGGCGTGATAAGTTTAGGCGTGATAAGTTTAGATCACGCGCAAAGTCCTGCGCCCAAAGCAGCGCCATTAAACTCTATGTGGCGTTTTGCGCGCACCAGACTTTGCTAGCGCAAAACTTTTGATCAGCTGTGCACTGTGGTGCTAACCTAGTTGGTGCTTTAGTTATCACGCCTAAACTTATCACACCTAAACTTATCACGCCTAAACTGCGTTTAGGCGTGATAAGGGGCTTTTCACCAGCGTGCTAGCTGGTTCAGACGGACATTTGTGCAGCGTTTACCGCCAGCGTTCGGGGCTTGGCATTAAATGTTCCCATTCAAGTGAACAATAAAAGTGTTTGTACCAAGCTTTTACGCGCGTTTACACGAACGCGGCGTTCCGGTCCCGATTTTCACTGGCGTTCAAGGAGCCCCTGGAAGCTACATGTTGCTTCCAGGGGCGGTTAACCGCGATGGGTAATGTTCCCCTAGGGGAAGAGAAAACGCGACCGCATCCGAACGCAATGCGAACGCTGCTGAAAGCCCGAACACATTGCCGCCGCGACGCCAACGAACGCGACGCCTCCAAACGTCCGTCTGAACCAGCCCTTAGCACCGCTTTGTGAATCAAGCCCTATGTCATATGTGTACCCATCCTCACTCAGTCCGTTACATCAAAAGCCATGATTTGCAAAGGGCAAACAAGCATCAAAGCAGGGACTAAGATATAATAAAGGCAAAGGGGACAACTGCCCCAGAGATACAATAGCCCAACCCAGTGTCCCCATCACCGCTATAGACAGCTCAGACCTGCACCCAATAGAAATGATAAATCTGTCAATTGACCTAAAGAGGGTTGTGTGCTCATGAGATGCCCTTGTAACCTGACCTGAAGTCTGGGCTGTATTGCAAAGAAGAGTGGGCAAAAATGAGTAAAGGTGTGCCATACTGATAGACTCCGACCCAAAAAGATTGAATGCTGTAAATAAATCAAAAGGTATTAAATCAAAAGGTACTTCAACCAGCTTATTGTGCATCTTTTACCCCTAGCAGGTTTCTTGAGAGAGCTACATTACTGCACTATTGCCATGAGGATATTTGGCTGACTGCCTCTGCGCTTGAAGCATGGAGATCACAAGACTGAAGAGATGTTGGGTATGCATTTTTTTTACATTAACTTTATTTAAAAGAGCTTACACTTTAATAAGACAGGATCACTGCTGCTGCACTTTGCAACAGTAGCTTTTCATCTTTGTATAGAACAAAAGAAAAAATTGAAATAATTCAACATTGTGTTAGAAAACCATTATTTCAACAAAATACTGTATATAACTGTAGACACCAGTGAGAATATATATATATATATATATATATAATCTTGTAAACAAATAAAAGCACATGAACACGTTTAATAAATGACTACTTTTTAACAGCTGACAGCAGTAATCACAGCCTTATAATGAGTTTAACAGGCATTTGACATCCTCAACTGTGTTATTACTAGGAAAAGTCATTCAGCTTATCAGTGAAAGTTAAATGGAGACAGTAGTGACCTTCTTACTGACCTGCACAGGGGGTCACAGATCGTACTCTCACATTAGAGTCTGATGTCAGACCTCTGCTCTGTGCTAGTGTCAGCTCTTGGGGATTTGTAGATTCCAGCAGAAAAGTCAGAGGTGAATAAAAGAAGAGGGTAATAGAGTGATGATTGTGTCAGAAGATGACAGGCTCACCGCAGTAAAACATGAGGCGATTAGGAAGCGGCTATTTGTTGAAAACATTCTTGCGATGACTCTAAGGCATTTGAATCATATACAGCAGCTTCAATTGTTAGGTTATCATTTTCTCAAAATTAAAGCACTTCCTTTAGGGCACTTACATAATGAGATGGTTTGCCCTATGCCCAGATACTTTTGTTATTATTATTATTGTTTATTGCACTGACATCTTAGAAGGTGCTGTGCAAAAATATTGAACAAGCATGAAATGGGTATAACAAATAGTTATAGAGCCAATTTAGAGTTGTTAAGTACACATCATAAAACATATTTATATACATGTAGGTACAATGCATATACACATGAATGACAATGTGGTAATACAGCAATACCAAGAGACAATAGGAGAGAGAGCAAGGACATAGCCAGATAGCCAGGATCTGAGCCAAAAATGATCCAAAAATGATCTAACAATGAGAGAGAGAGAGAGCGAGAGAGAGAGCGATATATGGGAATTGTGATGAAATATTGTTGTATGCCGCAACCAAAGCCAATAGTGCTCAGTAAGTAGTAGGAAGTAAAAATAAATGAATTTCCCTGCAACTTAGGCTGAAACAGATTTTATTCCAAAGTTTTTGGAAAACTCAGGACCCCTTTCTTAAGGAAAACAATACAGTGGTTTAACCATGGGCCCCAGTCAGGAGTTCCAGCACTCACAGAGTGATGTGGCCTGTGCTAATAGCAGTTGCTTAATTGTAGACAAGGCCTGAGCCAAAAATGATTTAGCGACAAAAGAGAGCTACACCGGGATTGGACTAAAGCATTAACACATGGTTGTAAGCAGACTTTTGTTCACGAATGAACATTGGGGAACATTATAAAATGGGCTATTGGAAAAATGTACTCTTTAACTTACACTAACAGAATTTTCTTATATCTGTGCTAAACCTTTACAGAACTTCCTTTTCTATTTCTATCTCTCTTTCCTAAATCAGCTTTAAAATCACACTCGACAAATACAGCATATTTTAAGTGATGTTCTATACCTGTTGATTGAAATCGAGTTTTCAAGTTTTGCAAGGTACTAAAAGAGTGTCCAGTAGTGCTTGTAGTACATGGTTGGGAATATGTTTCATGGAAAAAAGGCTAATTGATTAATTGTTCCATTACTAGCTCCTTCTTATTGTTCTTTGATTTATTTTCTCTCCAAAACTTATATCAGAGTTCTACCTACAACTAGCAAAATTTTACAAATTATGAAGGTCATAAAAACACTAATAATTCTTTGTATGACATTAAGGTAGAGTAAGATGATGAGGCACCTTACAAAAAAAACGAACAGAGAGACAACATGGGCCCAAAATGGCGCAGTGCATGACAGAACAAAAGAATTGATGAAATTAAATCTTGCTCACAAATGAGGGTTGCAAATAGGGCAACCAACCAAGAAGGCAGGTGGAAAGTATCACCCCATCTCCACTCAGGCGTTCCTAGAGGTTACCAGGTATGGTCGCTCACTAAAAGAAGTACACTCTTGGGCCAGGTGCATGCATTTTCCTAGCGGACATGGGTGCCACCTTTCCTGCTTCCCTTGCAATTATCTTTCGCTATAAAGAGGCAAAAATGTACTTGGCATTAACTCATCCTGAAAAAACATACTTTTTGATTGGTTATCATAGTGATCCACTTAGTACTTTGGCTCACAGAATAAGTATGTTAGTTAGGTTGTAATGCTAGCCTCAGATATTTCTTTTAAAGAGCACCTCTCATGGGTTTGCCTTTAAGCCAGACGACTTTATTTATTTTATTTATTTATAATAAAGTCGTGCTATGACCCCTCTGGAGGAGCCCCTTGCAATGGCCATGCGTGTTACTTCCTCTTCCTGCTTCATTCAGTGATGCACTTCTCTAACAGAGAAGTCAGGGGTGACCTGGAAGTTATAACATAGCCATGATGGCAGCCGCAATTTTTAAAGGTATTTTTCGAAAAGTATACATCTTTAAGTACTTTGCAGTACTGGTTGGAGTCTCTAGGCATACCCATGAGAGGTGCTCGGAGTCCCTTTAAGTGACCACACACTAGACTTTGCAAAACTACATAATTAGAGGTTACTCAGACTGAAATCCTCCGGTCTAAATGTTCACTAGTCTAGAAAATTGCAACCGATGCAAGTGTAACAGAGTGTAAAATAAACTAAGCTCCTCAGCTTCCCTGTTGGTCAGTGAAGCCATCCATCACATTAAAGAGCCAACAGGGAGGCTTGAAAGGCCAAAGGAGGTGTTTGGTTTTCTTCCTGAAACTCTTAGCAACACTAGTACTGCTCCTGGGGATAGCCTTTGAGTAATAAAATGGTTTTGTCCTGTAGGTTCTACTGTACTAATCTCTCTACTTATGTTTTACCAAATGCTTATTTGATACTACCCAAGTAGTATTCCTGATTATAATAGCAGTACTGGATATCATCCCTTGTAACAAATAATGTGCAGATTTGACAGAAAAAAAGACATTTTCATTGGGAGGTCTGTAAATGTGCAGGTGCTAATCGGATTAATGAACTGACAATCAATCAACTAGACGTATATTAATCAGCTACCAGTTAAATGATCCTCAGTTCCCAAATTTGAAATCTGCATATTTAATCACTTATTGCTCCAGGGGTGTAGATATTCGTTTATGCAATCAATGAGAAGTAAATGGGCAAATAAATTGTTCTGGTTCTGAAGTGTTTTTTTTTAACAATAAAAGTTTACTGAGACAGAAAAAGAGAATTACAGCATGAGATCCTCACAGAGGCCAAGAAAGACAGAAATAAGCTATTAACAATGTGGCAATTAGTTGCTTGAGTAGTATTGCCCCAGGCAACGTGGCAAGGGAGATAGAGAAGGCACAGTATACATACAGTATAATGGTAAGTTGAAGATAATATGTACACAGGAATACATAACAAGTAGATTAGAATATCCCAACTATTATGGTGATCCTAGGTCCTGAAGTGTTTTAGCTTATCACTGATTGCTTTAGACTTAATAAACTTTTTTTAGGCTTTTCTACAGCCATATATGATTATTATGTTGTTACATTCACATTTTTTTACAGTCTTACAAAATTAATATATAGTCTGTGTTTAAGATATTGGAACAAGTACTACAACCCATTATTTTTAAAATATTTATCTAATCAGAAAAATACGAATGTTAATATAGGTTTGCTAATTTTGTCATAAGAAATGTTTCTTTGTGTATTGCACTATAGTAAAAGTAAGATAATAACGCAGTGTCCGTAGAACGTGAAAAGGCCGCCGCAAGCTCCCTTTCTGTGCCCGCCTCCCACCTCCACTCCCATGGCTGCCTTTGAGGCCTACACGCTAAGTGGATGATATTAGCTACTATTGCACAATACTTCTATATGGATTTACTGATAAATGGAATAAATAAGCATTTGAGGGACAGAAGGTGCACGTGATGATTTTTTTCTCGACGTATGGACAATCCTTTGTTCTCTTTCTACCTGATGGATCACACATTTTGAGGCCAGCATACAAAATTAGCCAGCGACCTGTGGTGAGAGTATCGTTGTTTTATACTTTTTTGCTATGCACTACTGATAGTTTCAGGGGAGAGCCACTAAACCTTTTTTTCTCGTTTTTTTTGCATATAGAAGTAACATAACTCCAAAATATAGAGCAGGGCCCAATCCTTATTCTAATCCGAACTTAAAAGATTATGTAGCTTTGCTACTGTAATGTTAGAGACATACTAAGATGCACTTACAAACACTGCCATATCTACATGCATATGGTCCTGCAGACAAATTTTAATTTGTATACCGAGGTACCCACTTTTCCCTCAGAAACCAGGAAAAAGTGACTCCCGTATAAGCCCCCTTTCCAATATAGCCCCCGCCACAGTAGTCAGATGTTCCCCCAGTACAAGTCAGCCCCCTCCCCATAGCCAGATGTGCCCCAGGATCATACAGCTGTGTTTGAAGATGCTACTAGATGGCATCATAGATATGAGACACAGCGATTGCCATACAGGAAGAATCCCCAATCATTGCACCGCTAACACGTTGCTTGCACGCACCACTCCACAAGCCAGGGGACACAGGTAGTCTTGAGCAGCACACTCTGCACGCCATGTTGTAGGGGATGGAGGGCACGGACACAGCAGGGTGCAAGCTGGTAAAATCAGGATCACTAGTGCACAATCCTTACACTCCTCTACCAGTAACAAAACCTGCTCTACCATCTGTTTTGCTCCACTGACTCGCATATATTACTGCACCATATTGGGCTCTCGATTCTCTTCTTGTTTTTAATAAAAAATAAAGTTGTTTTCTTACAATAAAACACCTGATTTGTAACATTGTACATTGCCCTGAAAAGTCTCATGAAAACCAGTTAATGTTGCCATTTTTCTTTCGCCACTAACCGTATGTGTAAATGGAACAATTCATCATACAGCGCAAATGCTGTTAAAAGAGTAAATACATTTACGCACCTAGAAATTAATTTGCATTTGAATAATCAAATAATCAATTAATATTCACAAAGGGTTCTGCTTATATCATTAATCCTACCTAAACAGCAATTATTATGTTGAGATGAAAAATGATATAAAATGTGTCAACATGTTAAAAGCCTTTTCTGCTACAGGAAAATAGATCAAATGCTGCCCTTCTAACATCAATAGAGAAACCATTACTGAAAGAGTCTGCTGTTAGGCATTATTAGTAGTTAGAGCGTCTCAAGGGAAATCACCATGATGGAATGACAAGTATCTCTCTGATCACTATTGTGAGTGCTGTGTTCTTTAAGCAAGGGAACACTGTTAAATGATGTATGATGATACTATAGAAATAAAGCTGTTACTTTGATAGTATTCACAAAGCAATAATGACGTACTCCTTGACCTTGTGGAAGTGTACCAAGAGACTCACTTGGTGTAGCATTGTGCATTTAAAGCAAGCCTGTTACAAACCTTGACAGTGGAAACTAACTATACAATAAATAAAGAATCATAGGCTGTATTCAGTGAACACTACCCTCCAAATAATACCTGGGTCTAAAGTTAATGGTTCAGTGTATGAATATGGTTATGAAAATTGTTGGTAGTTCCAGCAGACAGTAGTGTAAGCTACTGAAATCAAAGTGAAACTGAAAGTAAGAGAAAGAGTAGCTATAAGACAAGACATTTATACTGTGCTTTTCTCCTGGCAGACTCAAAGTGCCAGAGCTGCAGACACTAGGGCATGCTCAGTAGGCAGGAGCAACATTAGGGAGTCTTGCCCAAGGTCTCCTTACTGAATAGGTGCTGGCTTACATATCAGGAAGAGCCAAGAAGAAATAAAGGTTGCCAATTGCTTATTGAGGTATGCTACAGGCCACCGCATATTCATGAAGCTGCAGAACTGCAAATACTACAGCCGATTGAAAAAACTGCAAGTAAAAATGAGGTCATAGTAATGGGTGACTTCAACTTTCCAGACATTGACTGGAGTATTGAATTTGAGGATACCCATTCTGGTAAAAGCAGCAGATTTCTGGCATCACTACAGGACAGTTACCTGGCTCAAATGGTAACGGAACCAACTAGGGGGAATGCATTACTGGATTTGATCATTTCAAATAGACCAGATAATGTATCAAATGTGCAGGTTCAAGAATATTTGGGAAATAGTGATCACAACATGATAACGTTTGATCTGGTGACTGATAGGCCACGGGGCAGCGGGACCACTAAAACTATGAATTTTAAAAAAGCAAACTTCAATCAACTCAGGCAGGCACTAAGTTTGGTGAACTGGGATAATGTACTGCAAGGGGAGGACACTGAAGGGAAATGGCAAGCTGTTAAACTTATTCTCAATCAATATTGTAGTATGTATATCCTATATGGAAACAAAACGTCTAGGAATAAAAAAAAAAGGCCTCTATGGATGAATAAAAAGGTTAGAGATACAATGAAGGGGAAAAAGAATGCCAAAGTGGTCCTAAAACAGGAGGGGGGCGAAGCTGCATTAAGCAATTATAAGGAGAGCAATAAAAGTTGTAAAAAAATAAATTAGGCTGGCAAAGATTGAAGCTGAAAATCAAATTGCTAGGGATATCAAATCTAACCCAAAGAAGTTTTACAAGTACATCAACTCTAAAAAAAGAAAGGCTGCCTGTATTGGACTCCAAAAGGATGAGGGTGGGAACTCAATGGTGGATGACCAAGGTAAGGCAGAGTTATTAACCATCTTAGCGGTATGGACGAGCTCAGCTCGTCCATCCCCGCCGATGGCTGCCGCTCAGGCCCTGCTGGGCCGATTTTTACGAAATAAAAAGCAGCACACGCAGCCGGCACTTTGCCAGCCGCGTGTGCTGCCTGATCGCCGCCGCTCTGCGGCGATCCGCCGCAAGCAGCGGCGAAAGAGGGTCCCCCCAGCCGCCTGAGCCCTGCGCAGCCGGAACAAATAGTTCCGGCCAGCGCTAAGGGCTGGATCGGAGGCGGCTGACGTCAGGACGTCGGCTGACGTCCATGACGTCACTCCGCTCGTCGCCATGGCGACGAAGTAAGCAAAACACGGAAGGCCGCTCATTGCGGCCTTCCGTGTTACTTTTGGCCGCCGGAGGCGATCAGAAGAACGCCTCCGGAGCGCCATCTAGTGGGCTTTCATGCAGCCAACTTTCAGTTGGCTGCATGAAATAGTTTTTTTTTAATTTAAAAAAAACCCTCGCGCAGCCGCCCTGGCGATCTTAATAGAACGCCAGGGTGGTTAAATGCTTTCTTTGCTTCTGTCTTCACAAGGGAAACCTCACTGTTGCAAATTATAGATGCAGAAGAGTCTCAATCTTCCAATTGTAATATTAAATACTTAACGCAGTAAGAAGTGAAGGCAAGACTAAATAAATTAAAAATAGACAAGGCACCTGGCCTGGATGACATGCATCCTCGGGTCCTTAGGGAATTCAAGAGAGTCTGAAGCAAGAATAAATCTCGCTTCAGACCTCATAGTCAGCAGGGGCATGTGTGCCCCTGCTAAAACGCCGCTATCCCGCGGCTAAACGGGGGTCCCTTACTCCCCGAAATCCCCTCCGAGCAGCGCATCCCCTCTTCCGGATTAAGGCAGGGCTAACCGCCGCAGCCCTGCCTCATGCGCGTCTGTCAGCGCGTATCTCCGCCTCTCCCCGCCCCTCTCAGTCTTCCATTACTGAGAGGGGCGGGGGAGAGGCGGCGATGCGCCACTGATAGACGGCGCTGAGAGGCAGGGCTGCAGCCGTTAGCCCTGCCTGAAGAGCAGCAAAATCTACGACCAAGTTGGTCATTGATTTTGCAGGGGGGGGGTCAGGGACCCTTGTCTAGCCGCGGGATAGTGGCGTTTTAGCAGGGGCACACATGCCCCTGCTGACTATGAGACAAGAAGCGAGATTTATTCTCGCTTCAGTGTCTCTTTAAGTTCAGTTATAGATAAACCCCTTTATCTTATCTTTGGTGACTCTCTTTCAACTGGCAGAGTCCCAGTGGATTGGCGTACAGCCCACGTTTTCCCATTATTTAAGAAGGGCAAAAAATCAGATTCAGGTAATTATAGACCTGTAAGCTTAACATCAGTTGTCTGCAAACTATTTGAGGGGTTACTAAGAAATACTATACATGACTTCATAGTAAAAAATTCTCTTATTTCTCAGCATCAGCTTAGGTTTACTAAATACAGGTCCTGTTTGACTAACATGCTCAGCTTTTATGAGGTAGTGAACGCTAATGTGGATATTGGGAATGCTGTAGATGTGATATACTTGGACTTTGCAAAAGCCTTAGACACTGTTCCCCACGAAAGTCTGGTGCAAAATTTGAGGATGCAAGGATTGGGGAAGAGTCTGTGTGCATATATAGGGAACTGGCTAATGGACTCAAAATGGGTGACTGTTAGCAGTGGGGTCCCACAGGGGTCTGTACTGGTCCAGTGCTCTTCAATTTATTTATTAATGACCTAGTAGATGCAGTAGAAAGCAATGTTGCTATTTTTGCAAACGATACAAAATTGTGCACAATCATCAACTCTCAGGAAAATAGTGACATATTGCAACAGGATCTGGATAGGATGTCTATATGGGCACATAAATGGCAGATGAAATTTAATGTTGAAAAATGTAAAGTCATACATTTTGGTCGTACCAATGGTCTAGCACCATACAAAATAAATAGGATACAGTTGGGGACATCAAACTTGGAGAAGGACTTAGGAGTACTCATCGACAACAATCGTATTTAATGCCAAGCCGCTGCAGCTAAAGCTAATAAAATTTTGGGATGCATTAAAAGGGAAATAAAAACTCGAGATGCTAGCATAATATTGCCCCTATTTAACTCTCTAGTAAGGCCACATCTTGAATATGGAATTCAGTTCTGGGCACTATAGTACAGGAAAGATATTGCAGTTTTAGAACAGGTGCAGAGACGAGCAACAAAATGGATACGTGGGATGGAAGGTTTCACTTACCAAGAAAGGTTAGATAAACTGGGTTTATTTAGTCTAGAGAAAAGACGCCTTAGAGGGGATCTAATTAACATGTATAAATACATCAGAGGGCAATATAAAAGCTTGGCAGATGAGCTTTTTGTCCCTAGGCCTTCTCAAAGGACTAGAGGACATGATCTGTGCACTGAGGAAAAACGTTTTAGCCATTTATTTAGGAAAGGGTTCTTTACAGTAAGAGTGAGTAAGATGTGGAATGCATTGCCACAGGAATTAGTTATGGTAAATTCTATGCCTGCCTTTTAAAGGGGGGCTTAGATGCTTTACTTGCGTTGAAAGATATCCATGGCTACAATTACTAGGTAATGCCCAGTGATGTTGATCCAGGGATTTTATCTGACTGCCATCAGGATTTTCGCCTTCCTCTGTAACAACAGGGATATGTGAGGGAGCAGGCTGATGTTGTACTTTGTTCTCTGGTTGAATTCGATGGGCGTCTGTCTTTTTCAACCCAAATAACTATGTAACTATGTAAGATTGGAACCCTGGTCTCGTGTGTCAACGGAAGAGCCCTTAACCAGTACACTTTCCAGCCACTATAATGGTTCCCGTTTCCAGGAACTTTAAACAACAAGCAATTTGTAGGCCTTTAACCACTAGGCAATTTGCAGACGATTTTTCCAATGACTGGTAATTTTTACGTGAACAATTGTTTCCGCGATCTCGAGACATGGATACTGGCACACCATTATGCGAACGACCGTTGGCGATGTGTGGCGACAACATGGTGCAATGGATAGCACTCTAGCCATGCAGTGCTGGGTCCCTGGATCATATCCCAGCCAGTGCACTCTGCATGGAGTTTGTATGTCCCCCCCATGTCTGCATGAGTTTTCTCCTACATCCCAAAAGTATACAGAAAAGTGAATTGGCTTCCACCCCTAAATTGGTCCTATGATGGACATATTACTATGGTGGGGATTAGATTGTGAGCTCCTCTGTGGGGCAGTTGGTGTCCAGACTAAATATACTCTGTAAAGCACTGGGAAAGATGTTGGTGCTATATAAATACAAAATAATAATAATAAAAAAATTTAGGTTTCATCTTCATCATACATTTGCTTATTAATTTATCTTTAAAATATATTTACAAATATTTAGTCCTTAGATGTTTTTTTTTCTGCCGCATCGCACCGTGGGTATCCTGAAACCAAAGCATGACAATGGAACAGATTCCATTGCGTACATTGGGCTTGATTCACTAAAGTGTGATAACTGCTATCACAGCAGTTATCACGCGATCTGGCAAGCGCAAAGATTTGCACGTGCACAGCGTTACTTTGCTCAAGAGCAAAGGTTTGCGCGCAATCACATGCAGTTTTCACGTGAAATGTGCACATGATCGCGCGCAGGCCTTCCCTTATCACGTAAAGTAACGCCGTTCGCACGCAAACCTTTGCTTGTGGCAGATTTTGTGATAACTGCTGTGATAGCAGTTAACACGCTTTAGTGAATCAAGCCCATCGCGTGCATTACAATCAGAGAATCTGCAGCATGCACAGCCACATCTGCCCGCCGTCTCATCCATACACTTCCGCATCTCCTAATGCAGATGTGACACGGCCAGCAGTGGAAGTGATGTGATGCGGCGAGGTAGCCACATTTGCATCACTTTACAATGGAAAAGGGCCCTCACTTGCAATGTATTTTTTCCTGTGTAGAAAAAACAACAACAATTAAACACACAAACATACAAGTTCAAACGAAGCCTTGTGATACAACACACGTGTCTGGACATTTACTGAAGCTGATTACCCACTGGAAACACTGTTCTACATGCAGATAGTTAAATCTCCATAGTCTGCACTCTGCAGTATAAATGTAACGCTCCTTTTCACTTGATTTTTCAGCGAAGACTCAGGAGCCTCCATAGTACAAGCAGTCCACAGGGAGAAACTGTGTTTGTTTGTACATGATCTCCAGTTCTATTTAATAATGAATACACAGGAGTAATGAGGGGAGAATGGCTTGTGACTTATGTATTGTGCTGCACTATAATATTAGTCTTTGCAGCTTCAGAAAAATAAGTTTGCAGCCTTCTAAAAAAATAATAAAAAAAAATAATATGCACAGATTTTAACAAAAAGAGTAAAAAAAAACAACAGCAGCAGATGAAAGTGGATTTAGGTAACTTTTCTTTAAATATGTGCACTAAATTATTTTATTTCTTAGAAAAAAAAATATCTGAAGGCATTAAGAGTTTATAAAATGGTGCAGGTTAAGCATGGGCATTGCAAAGAATGTGGAAGATCAGGAACTATCGTGGGAACACAATCTTGAGACATACTGCAGGGATGAATGGTTGTGGTTAGATGAGAAGTACATGATTAAAGCAAGACTACAGTTGGTTCTGGTGTGTTGTATGAACAGCCAAACTATAGTAGTGCTTATAATCTGTAATATTATCAGTCATACCACTGTAAGGATTCCTCCTGTGACATATGTCCATTGCGGTAGAGCCGCAAAAGGACAGTTCTGGCCTGTCAGCCTTCATTCAGTTGTGCATTCGCAATGAGTCATTTGCAATTGCTCTGCAGTTCTGGGCAGCTCAGGATGCTGTCATCATTCTACCAATGGCTTACTACAGCTGAGCTGCAGCCAGATAGCCCTGGATTTCCTGCATACATGTTGTTGCATTGTACTGCATGCATTTGTTATGATAGTCTTTCAGCTAGCAAATGGTAATCAAGCCAGCTCAGGAATGAATCAGGAATCAGGAATCAGGAATCAGGAATCAGGAATCAGGAATTCTTTATTTCGCCAAGCATGACTGGGTCATGCCCGGAATTGGATTTGGCACAGTACATATAGCTCAAGAGACAACGATAGGTAGCATAGAACAGCAGAACAGAAAAATTACAGAAGTTACACTCAACTTATATACAGAGGGCAAGTAATTACATTCACATTATGTTGCACTAACATTTGCATTCCGTGCCAGAGCAACAGTCCCGTAACAGTTCAAAGTCATGGAATGGCTTGTTCTTAGTTATTGTGCGCTGATGGGAGTATGTGTAGGGAATTTAGTAGGCTGACGGCCGAGGGAAAGAAAGAGTTACTGTGTCTGGCAGTCCTTGTGGAGATGGCCCGAAGCCTCCGTCCTAGTGGGAGCTGACAGAAGTAGTGGTGACCCGGGTGAGCAGGGTCGTTTGCGATCCTCAGCGCCCTCGATCCCAGCCTTCTCTTGTGTAGGAGGTCAAGTGGGGGAAGAGGTCTTCCAATGACCCTCTCCGCTGCCCTGATGACCCTCTGAAGTGTGAGCCTGTCGCTGGCGGTGGCGCCTGTGTACCAGACCAGTATGGAGGAGCAGAGGATCGATTCAATGGTGGCAGAGTAGAAGCTGGTCAAGATCTCTGGGGCCATGCCAAACTTCCTCAGCTGACGAAGGAAGTAGAGTCTCTGCTGGGCTTTCCTTTGGATGACAGTGATGTTAGGCCTCCAGCTGAGGTCGCTGGAGATGGTAGTGCCCAGGAGACGAGCACAAGGCACTCTGGCCACTTCCGTCCCGTCAATGTGAATTGGTGGTGGGGTGGGCGCGGACTTCCTGAAGTCAACGATTAGCTCGACAGTTTTTGTGGTGTTGAGCACTAGCTTGTTCTCCTTGCACCATTGGGAGATTCTCTCCACCTGCTGACAGTACTCCTGGATGTTGTCCTTGGTGATGAGCCCGACAATGGTGGTGTCGTCGGCGAACTTGATGACCTTGACCGCGTCTGCCTTGGATCTGCAGTTGTTCGTGTAGAGGGAGAACAGCAGTGGAGACAAGACACAGCCCTGAGGGGCACCTGTGTTCGTGATCATGGTTTGTGAGTGGATGCCGCCCAGCCTGACAGTTTGGGATCTGTCGGTGAGAAAGTCTGTGATCCAGAGGCGCAGGCTTGGGTGCACACCAAGTGTGGCTAGTTCTTCCTGTAGGATGCGTGGACAAATAGTGTTAAATGCCGAGCTAAAATCCAGGAGTAGAATTCTGGCATACGTTCCTGGGCTGTCAAGGTGGTCATAAATGAACTCCAGGCAGATGTTAATAGCGTCGTCAGTGGACCTGTTTGCCCTATACGCGAACTGATGGGGGTCTAGAAGGGGCAAGGTGGAGATCTTGAGGTTGGATAGGACCACTCGCTCCAGGGTTTTCATTATGATGGACGTAAGAGCTACCGGTCTGAAGTTGTTCAGGTCAGAGACTCCCTGTTTCTTAGGGACGGGTATGATGGTCGACTTCTTGAAACATCTGGGGACTATTCCATCGCTCAGTGATTTGGCAAAGATGGTGGTGAGAATGGGAGCGAGTTGCCTGGAGCAGGTTTTCAGACAGGCTGGGGACACGCCGTCCGGTCCAGGGGCTTTCCTGGTGTTTAGCCTTGACAGGAGTAGCAGGACATCAGCTTCGTTCACCACTAGAGGAGGAGCTTGGCTCATGGTGTTCTCCTTGAGGCGAGGGAGGGAGTTTGGCAGATCCAGATGTACCCGTTGTTCTTCCTGCCTCTCAAACCTGCTGTAGAACTTGCTGAGTTCTTCGGCTAGCTCCGGATTGGGAAGTGCGTGTTGGGGGGGAGCCTTGTAATTGGTGGCCGCCCTAAGCCCCTTCCACACAGCTCGAGTGTCATTTGAGCGCAGGTTTTGTTCCATCCTCTCAGCATAGTCCCTTTTGGCAGCCCTCAGTTCTCGATTAAGGTAATTCCTCGCCTCCCTATAGACCTCCTGGTTGCCAGTCTTGTGTGCGATTTCTTTTCGCCTCCGCAGATGCCGTAGCTTGTTGGTGAACCACGGCTTGTTGTTCGGATAGACCTTGAAGAATTTGGTTGGTACGCAGGAGTCTTCACAGAAGCTGATGTATGAGGCAACATTGTCTGCCCACTCATCTATGTTTGGTGCTTCCAGGGACTCCCAGTCAGTGCAGTCGAAACATGTTTGGAGTTGGAGCTTGGCCTCGTCCGACCATACTTTGGCAGATTTAAGAGTCGGTTTGGCAGATTCTAGGCGTCTCTTGTAGGTGGGGATCAGGTGGATGACACAGTGGTCAGAGGAGCCAAGAGCTGCCCCTGGGACTGCCTTGTAAGCACCCTTCAGTGCTGTGTAGCAGTGGTCGAGAGTGTTCACGCCCCTGGTGGGGCACTCCACATGCTGGTGGTACCGTGGCATCTCCTGGCGAAGATTGGCCTTGTTGAAATCGCCCATAACAATGAATAGTGAGTCTGGGAGGGACGTCTCCCATTTTGAGATGGTCTCGCTGAGGTCCAATAAGGCACCTTTGGCGTCAGCGTCGGGAGGAATGTACACACCGACAAGAACATAGGAGGAAAACTCACGTGGCGAGTATGACGGCCTGCAGTTGATGAGTATGAGTTCGAGGTCGGGGGAGCACTTCCTGGTGAGTACTGTCGTGGTGGTGCACCATGAGGAGCTGATATAGAAGCAGATACCGCCTCCTCTCATCTTCCCGGAGAGGACAGGGTCCCGGTCTGCACGAGTGAGGCTGAAACCTGGGAGGTGTAGAGAGTTCTCAGGGATGTCCTCATGTAGCCAGGTTTCCGTGAAGCAGAGGACTGGCGTTGTCCTGCTGAGGTCCCTCCTGTCGCAGAGGAGGCACAGTTCATCCAGCTTGTTTGGGAGGGAGCGCACGTTCGCCAGGAGGACCGAGGGGATAGCTGATCGTAGGCCTTTCCTCTTGAGTCTCTCTCGGGCGCCTGCCCGACAGCCTCTCCGCCTCTGGCCTGCTCGAGGGCCAAAAGCCGGATCCAGGACCAGTTGGATGTGATTCCAGACCAGCTTGGACAGAAGCCTGGCTACAGGGGGAGAGGGGCCACAAGGTTCCCACTGTAGGAGCTGCTCCCTGGTGTATGTAGTGCGTGTGGCAGGGGGTGGTGTGCGTGGGCCCCGGTCTCCTGTGAGAGGGTGAGAGATGGAGCGCCAGCGGGGGGTAGTGAGGTATGGCATTGTCTGAGTGTCAGTCAATAGGACCAGCTAGTGGACCAGGCAGCAGAGCAGAGTTCAGCACAGGCACGCTGGCCAGACACAGCACCGGGCGATGAGTGGGGCCAGGTGTAGCCAGCGGCTAGTGGGCCTCCTAGGGGTGCAAAGCAGGAGGTGAGGCTCGGACCTGCAGTGTGGGGCCAGGTGTAGCCAGCGGCTAGCGGACCTCCTAGGGGTGCATAGCAGGAGGTGAGGCTCGGACCAGCAGTGTTCAGCGGCAAGAAGTTCAGCCTAAGGCAAGAGTGGCAAGCAGGTTGGGCACAAGGGGCAAGAGCAGAGTTCAGCGCGCTGGGCCAGGCACAGCACAGGTGAGGCCGGTGGCTAGCGGACTCGGGGGTGCACAACCGAAGAGTGTCTAGGAGCAAACAGCAGTAAGACCAGCAGTGACAGTGGCAAGAGTTCAGCCTGGAGGACAGAGTAGCAAGCAGATTGGGCCCAGGGGCTCAGCAGGCACATCATAGGCAACAGGAGTAGTGAGTCCCTTACCCTTCCCAGCAGCAGACTGTAGATGGCTCAGGCAGCCTCGTGTGGGATCCGCTGCATCCGGTGATTCTGACCTCGGTGAAGGAAGGGCTGGAGGCAGACTTGCTGCGGTGGACCTGTGGGCCCCCCAGGTGATCTTTCCTGTGTGCTGCGGCGGGGCGGGTGGGGCAGCCAGCAACAGCGGCTGCTGCCGCCGGCTAATGTCACATAGTGGAGCCTGGCTGCAGTGGAGTTTGCGGCTCCTAGCTTCGGTGTTGTTGTGCCGAGGAGGCAGCCAGTCCCCAGAGGCAGCTACAGTATGTGTGCGCTCTCTCCTCTGCGGGCCACGTGGTGTGTGCGCTCCCTCTTCTGCGGGCCACGTGGGAGCCTAGCACGGCTGAGCGGGGGTTGCGGACGGCTCCGGCGAGGATGTCGGGAGCGCACCGTCGGTAGCCTGGCTCGTCTGGTGGTATCCTCTCCGCGGGCAGCGATGAGTGCAGGGCTCCAGGAGGCGTCTGTGTGGTCCTTCCCCGTGGTAGCGGCGGCAGGCCGCTGTATCCCACTGTGCAGCTCGCTATGAGTCGGAGGCGAGCGGGGGCTGTGCGCTTGCAGGTGTGCATCACAGGCATAAGCGACCTGTGATGCGCCGAAAAAGGTAAAAAATATAGTTGAGAAAGAGGCAAAAATGGGACAAAAGTGTCAGAAAGTGAGGAGCTATGTGCCGAGGCTGCTGGCACAGCGCCATCTTGCAAGTCATGGGTGTCATAAGGCAGTCACTTATGATAACCATTCAGCTGTGTGGAGATTTGCATGCTTGCATGCATTGGCTGATGCCAGCATAAAAGTCTGCCTCCCCTTTTAGACCTTGCCCATCATAGCGTTCAGGTCTCTGAGTTGTCGTTGGGTCTATGCTGTGAAAGTTGTTATTGTAAATGTTTATTGCCTTGCTCTGTATTGCCATGTCTGCTGGATGTTTGCTGACCTGCGGGGGCTCAGTGAAATCCTTCTGATCCTGATAGTTAGATTCTGCCAGCACCACGTTGGTGACTGGTAGTATTCCTTCTAGCCTTGTTCTTGAGGACAAACTATAGCAGCGGTTGCCATTAGTTCGCTCCTACCTGTTAGTCTTGTCTATCTCAGTGTGAATGTCACCGTCGCTGAAGCAGCGACTAGATTGGCTGGGCAATTCCGTCTGTCTGTCTGTCTGTTGTCTCTTTTGTTAATCACCATTACTTGTCCTTAGCTAGTTCTCGATAAATATATATGCAGACTTGCCAATATATATTTATCCATTAGTTGAGTCGTTTGTTATTTTCCTTTATTCGAGTTACGGAGATTTCTCAGTTACTGTGTTAGCTAGTCAGTTTAGCATGTTTCAATAGGTGGCGCTTATCGTAACCACCCGTGCTTAGCTAGCATAGTTGTGTTGCTATTAGTTACGTTCTTTCCTGTAGTCTTGCCTGTGTGGATGCTTGCTAGTGACTTTCGCTAGCCTGCTTGCCCTGCTTCTGTGGACGAGACTGGGAGCTGTGGTTGCTACTAGTTACACTCCAATCTATAGTCCTGTCTTGTATCTGCCTGAATGCATTCTATCGCAAGAGCAGCGCAAACATTGTGTCTTATTTGTAGCGATATCGGAAATCCAGAGCTGCATTTGCTCTGGGCAGCCTGTGTAGCCAGTGTAGCCTCTTCCATTATACAGCTCTTAGTCTTGTTGTGCTGGGTGGTCAATAGTATTGTAATTGGGAGGATATCTTTTTTGTTTGTCTAGGAAAAAGACTAAAAAACCCTTAAGTCCTTTTTGATGTGATCCACCTCACCTCAAAACAATTCACTACATTAGTAAAAAGGACTATAGTGTAATGAACATGAAATATAAAGTCTTGCAAATCTTGTGGTACAAAAATATCCAAAATCTTTATTGACACAAATACAAAAATTCTTAAAAAAGGAGGTCTCTGCAAGATGCTCCTTATTTGCATGAATAATCACAGGAATTTCAATATTTTGTTATGAAAAAGGCTTTCAGTAAAAAAATCAATTGGCAACGACACGCTCGTTTCGGGCGTAAAATGCCCTTCATCAGGCCACTGTATAAGCACTTTCTATATATCCTGTAGGCAATACATGGCAGGAGCAGACAGTATGACAGAAACTACGTATGACATAGCAAACGCATATCGCACAATCCTGATGGCAGGGAATAAGATCACCGAGCACTCCTGTCTATAGCTGCTCGGTGATCTTATTCCTTGCCATCAGGATTGTATTTTCAAAATAACTTATCATTACCAAATGTCTGATGCTTCTTTTGGAAGATAAATACAATAATTAAATTCCAATGTCATATTTTGGCTTTTAAAAGCACCAACAAAGTCAGAACATACATCAAGAATAGAAACATCCTGAAATATTTAACAGTGGCTCTGCGAATGACCTGTTTTTAAATGAGCTGTTCATGTAAGTTTAAAACAATACTGCCATACACTATCTGTGTACATTTATCTATTGGAGAGAGACTCACAGCCTCTATGCAAACAAGGAAGAGCATTTACAGAATGGAAATAAAACTCATTGATCATACTGAACGCCTACTGTGTTAATCACCATATGTTCAAAAGAATTTAAAAGTACTATTAAAACTACTGTATAAACATATATAGTATGATGTTCTGTGTGTGACTATAGAGTTACAAGTCCTACTGTACACAAACTAATTGTAAACATAGCCTTTTAGTTACCCATGAGAGCTAACTTCCCAGGTCATGTTTCTGCAGTTTTCCATACCCCAAAGAGAAAAGACACACATTTGACGATGGGAGGTGCACATTTAAGCTAGTAAAGGAAACTGGTTTGAAAGAGTTGGGAAAGAAACATAGTCAAGAGTAAGAGCAAAGTGGCTCTGTCAATCAAAGCAGCTTCCTGTGCCGTACCATAGTAGAGAAAGGGCAGGAAGCAGTGGTCATCTTGGAGCAGGCATTGGTGGCATCATAGTCTCCGATAAAAAGCACCATGGAAAGGAGGCCTGCAAATTTCAAAAGAGGAGTATATGGGAGCATCAACAATCTTCCTGAGAATGCCAGTATATTATTTTCTTCAAACATGATTTTTTTTTTATTTTGTCCACAGTTCCATTTCAAGACTGCATGTTCATCTTGGGGATATGTACTATGATTGCACCAATCCTTATTCCTCCTATATACACAGTTTCTATGTTACAAATGATACCACTCTCTCAGAATGCACTATGGAACCTTTGGGAAAGTTGTGTATCAATTTAACGTTCTGTATCTTTACAAAATAACATTGTTAGTATATACCATGATATGAAATGGATTTGTCTATGAACACTTGAAATACAAGTGACAAGTTTGCTTTAAACGTGAACTTATCTGTCCATGCTGACTTTTATTTCTCCTACTGGGCAGCAAATCAATGCACTTGCCTACAACTGCTTCAAAGTCACGCAGGCAAAACTGACATTTCAATTTGGCTGCTTCTTCCCAACACACAGAGATATTCCAGCTATGATGGCCAATTCACAGCCAACCACTGGCAGCAGCACATCCATTTGTTTTTATTACTTCTCTCTTTATCTAAACGCAGAGATCTCCTACAGGATATATGCTATATATCCATCAGTTCCCCCTCTGAAAAGGGCTACGCTATTGATTTTAATGTAACCATAATGCTCCACAGCACAGAAATAACAGGAATATAATCCAGTTTTAAATTTACTTGACCTCGTAGAGGAAATCATTTGATAGTTGCTTAGCCCCTGCAGTGCTTTATTACACAAGTTTTATATTATCTGGGTAAGCTTATTAAATTGCAGGATTTCAAACTCAGATTGTACACAAATCCTGCTACAAAAGAGGATCTCCGCTAAAGTCAAGCATTTAATAAGCATCTACTCATCAACAAATTCATACGAAAATATCATGATTCTGGATAAAGCCACAACTTGCAGATATAGCACAAGATATTTTCCTTCTTTATTTGCCGGTAAAAAGCACGTGGCTGTGATAGATCCCTAATGCTGGCCACACACCAGCAGACTGGCTTGACAGAATTTTTATTCAATAAACAGAATGTCTCAGCCTTACAAGTTGTTTACTTATGCAATGGTTTAATTGAGCTTGAGGTTAAGAAAGAACAGGATGATGGATGCACATGCAGCAAGATCCATCTGCCAGCGCGTGGCAGTGTTTGTGGCACTAGCCACAGATTGATCTGTATTGCTATAAATTATTTTATTGTTTACTATTAATATAGTGTCAATATCTTCCACAGCACTGTACAGAGTACACGGTCTTGTCACTTAACTGACCCTTTAGAGGGGCTCACAAACTAATCCCTACCATAGTCATGTGTATGTATGTATCATATAGTGTAAGTATTGTAGTCTAGGGCAAATTAGGGGGAAGCCAATTCATTTAATTGTATGTTTTTGACATGTCAAGGGAAATGGGAGTGCCTGGAGGAAACCCACGCAGACACGAAGAGAACATACAAACTCTGTACAGGTAGTGCCGAGACTGGGATATGAACAGGGGAACCCAGTGCTGCAAGGTGAGATTGGTAACCACTACGCCACCGTGCTGCCCAAATAAATTCAAAAAGAACTTCAGGATGTGTAAAAGAAAATGGCATTCTAATCTCTTATACATTATTAGATAAAATCTCTTATTAAGTTAATCATTGACACCTGACTGTCATTGATTACTCACTTGGATATTGTTGTGCAAAGTCCATATTACTTTAGATGTCTGAAGACATCTGATGCAATATTTGTCTGACTGACGACACTAGCTTTGTGCTGCTCAATGTCATACAAAGCTGTGTGAACATTGCCCGAGTGCATTTGTCTGAAGTTCCCACACACTACTTGTAATATTCATCAATGGCCTTTTCTGATCAATGTTCAATCAATAAAATGATCAAACATCATTCAAAAAGGCCTTTGAATTTCATCAGATGTTCATTAGATTATATGTTTTTCTTAAACATGATGGGCACAATCCAATCCACTTTTTAACCTAAGTGTTCTTAGACACCTAAGTGCATGCGCATTCCCATCTAAGTGCCTCCTTGATTGAACTACCATCATTGGGAGCATTCTGCACATGCATAGTACAATTGTTTGGAGAACCATTCAGATGCAGAATGCTCCCAGCCATGGAAGTGCAATCAAGGAAGCAAGCTCATGGGACAGCGCATGTGCTGTTAGCCAACAACTGGAGCTCCAGATGCAGATCTTTCTGAAAGGGCAGTGACACAATGGAAGGGACCTGCAGGACACTGAAGGACCTGAAAAATAATGGGGGCTGGAAGAAGCCCAGGTAAGTAAAAAATCCACTTTTTCCCAGTTGAGGTATGCTTAAAGATTGATTTATGCTTGCACCATTTTTGGAGAGCCAAAAGTCTGCATGAATTAGCCTTTAGTGCTTGCTTTCAGTTTTCAGAGGTGCTCGCATGGCAGTTGTTTCACATTACCAGGACACATAGCCGACTATATGATTGATGCTTCGATCAGGTGATAGCCATACCATCTGCTGCACAATTCCTGGTTCTTCTTGTACCGGCAGAGAGCTTTTTATGATATTTGTCATGTGTTTGTCTCATTGTCACACTGCAGTAGAAAGGAGGAAGTGATCAGATGGCACTCTGATTGAATTGCATAATGCATCAGACCCTGCCTGCACTTTTCAGTACTTTTCAGTAGTGAGGGATTGAAGAACTAACTCCATTTGAGTAAATTAAACCCTAAACCTGCAGGGATCCATACTCATTTCCTTTTGGAAATGTCAAATGTGTAAGTGTGCAGTCGTTCCTGTTACTCATTTAGAACCTCATTACTAAACAGTCTAGAGATTACTAAACAGTAAATGGGATGACAATCTCACCAATAATCTAATGGGAATCTTTGCAAAAGCAGAGACTGTGCACATGCATTCAGAATGTATTGACAAGACGACATACACAATTTAATGTATGTCTGTGAGATATTGTTAATGAGTTATAAATAATACCTTAAAAATATATTATGCCTTGTTCTTCTCTTTTCATTATTTAAAGTCGTCCTTCTATGATTGTAAACCAGTTGTGTTCAAAATAATTTGATGTAATTTGTGGTACCTCATATTTTCTGTATGTTCCATGTATGACAATGTCATCAATGTTCTGAGGTATAAACTGAGGCCGAATTGTACTGTGAAAATCTTACATAAATAAAAGTACCAGCCTGTTTGTAGTCTTCTCCTAGCCTCCTCTGTGACATTTTAGCTGCTCCTGCTGCTTTCTTGGTGATAAAATCACTGTTTTATTTATTGTTTTTGTAAACAATGAAGATGGCCGCCAAACAGGAAACACATCATCAGAGCAGGTGCCTGTTTGCAGAGGCTCCTCTCAAACATGAATTCACTGCTGTTATATTTCTCCCACTTGTTGCCTCAGCTGCTTGATTTGGCTTTGAACTGATCTTTCTGCACTCACAGCTGTTCACAAGGTCACAGCTCCTGAGTCTGCAGACGCTGGCTGTGAGCAGAGACCGTGTCTGACTCATACACACAGCACACACACACAGAGTCTGCAGGGGGTGCGCGAGAGGTGTGCATAACTTCTCCCTATCACAGCACATTCCTCTGTGGGCTGACAAGGCTCGACAAAGGAAAGAAGATTAGATATAATAGATCTAGATTATAAGCCTTTGGGCAGGGTCCTCCTCCTTTTGTGTCCTACCTGATCTTGCACCTCCATTACTGTGAACCCATGCTATGCATCTGAGTGAACCTAACTTGCCTAATCTCCATGCTCCATCCAGTGACTGAGTAAGCATTACCTGGTACTCATACTATGGTGTGTGATCTGGTTTTCTTGTATTCCTGTATTGTCATATTGCTGTATGTCACCCCTAAATATTGTCTGTAACCTAAATTAATGTTCAGCGCTGCGTAATATGTTGGCACTTTATAAACTCAATAAATAATAATAATATAATACAGAGACAGTGCAACTATAAAAGGCTGCAGTAAGCCAGACCACATTAGAACAGGTATAGAAACTTATAGGATAGAAGAAATAAGGTTGAACATTTTGTTACAGAGTCTCTTTAAAAGTAACTTCATATTGAGCTTGATGTCACAGGTCACAGGCAACTTCAATCTTTTAAACACACTAAACAGATTCATCTCTAATTAAAGAGGAACTTAACAGAATATAAAACTTAATAATGTATAAAGTAATTTTGGAAAATATAAGCATTTTGTATTCATTAAGTACATTTTTGCCCATTGTAAAATCTTTCCTCCCCCCAATTCAAAATCTTAAATTTATCACAGATGGTAGCATCTTTACTGTTGGCATCACAGGGGAATGTTTGTTTGTTGTGTAGTGAGCAGGAACAACACCTTGTCTCCCAGAATGCTCTGAAGCAAAATGCTGTTAGACATCATCATAGGCCAAGTAGTTTTGGGAGGGTGGGGGTAACATACTAATACTGTATACAGATACATATATACATGTTTACAATGTTGAAACCAGGATAACTGATATAAAGATGTATCCTGACACCTTCTTAATTCATTAAATTATATTATATGTCAATACAGTTCCCCTTTACATTTGTGATTAAAAAAAAAATCTCAATCTTACACCCCCCCCCCCCAAACAAAAAATTAAATAAATAAATAAATACGAATATTAAACAACTTTATTTAAATTAGACAGATCAGAAATTCTAATCTACGTTTTAGTATTTTATATTTGGAAGAGTGTTTGCATTATTCAGGCTGACATTACAGAACTTCTGATGTGTAAAAGTAACTTTTCTTCTTTCTTTGAAATAAATTTGCTGCAGTAATCCAAATGACTATGCCATTTCTCATAATATTGATGTAGATCTACACTAGGAATAAGGAAAAGAGGCCTGCTATGCTCCTTTTTTTAAGCACAAAAACTAACTTGGATTGAATCGAGCAGTGGCTGGATAGTGTAATGGTAAAGGGCTCTGCCTCTGACACAGGAGACCTGGGTTCAAATCTCGGCTCTGCCTGTTCAGTAAGCCAGCACCTATTCAGTAAGGAGTTTCCTGGGCAAGTCTCCTTAACACTGCTACTGCCTACTGAGTGCGCTCTAGTGGCTGCCTCGCAAGCGCTTTGAGTCCGACAGGAGAAAGGCGCTATACAAATACTGCAATTACTGCAATTATACCCTATCTCAAGTCAAAAGTGATTAATAAAAGATAAACGCTTTTATTGGCAAGAGCTACAGCTTACTGTTTTAAAAAGTGAGGCACTTTAAAAATGTTCTATATAAATTACATCTGTGCACAAATATACTGAGTAATAATTAGGTAAACATTTCCTTCTTTTCGCTTCTTGTAGGTTTTTACATTTGAGCTAACTGTTGTAAATGATCCCTGTAAATCTGTACCCTGCATTGGCCTTTCTCATTTTATGTGAGAATGACTGTTAGTTTCCCTGAAACGTCTGTGCTGCTTCCATCTATCATTACCACAATGCTAATTTGCAAATGAAACAATTAATCTAGCAGCAAGTGGAAGTACTTCTAATGGTGCCCATATATGGTACAATTTTTTTCATTTTTTTGATTAGAAAATTTCATT